>NW_024056385.1:0-144107 GCF_013401445.1 Tripterygium wilfordii
TGCTAAAAGTCTAACTTGCTAGTTGAGCCTTCGTGCCACGTTTCGTAAGGTAAAGATGCGAATAGACCAGTTATGTCTGAAATTGCACAAAAACGTGAAAGCTCCCTATGGAGAGAGTTGAGCAATTCCAAAGCATGAATGTGGACCGTTGTACTCTATTTAGTGCTCTTAAAAGTCTAACTTGCTAGTTGAGCCTTCGTGCCACGTTTCGTAAGGTAAAGAGCGAATAGACCAGTTATGTTGAAATTGCACAAAAACGTGAAAGCTCCTCTATGGAGAGAGTTGAGCAATTCCAAAGCATGAATGTGGACCGTTGTACTCTATTTAGTGCTCTTAAAAGTCTAACTTGCTAGTTGAGCCTTCGTGCCACGTTTCGTAAGGTAAAGATGCGAATAGACCAGTTATGTTTGAAATTGCACAAAAACGTGAAATGCTCCACTATGGAGAGAGTTGAGCAATTCCAAAGCATGAATGTGGACCGTTGTACTCTATTTAGTGCTCTTAAAAGTCTAACTTGCTAGTTGAGCCTTCGTGCCACGTTTCGTAAGGTAAAGACGCGAATAGACCAAGTTATGTCTGAATTGCACAAAAACGTGAAAAGCTCCTCTATGGAGAGAGTTGAGCACTTCCAAAGCATCAATGTGGACCGTTGTACTCTATTTAGTGCTCTTAAAAGTCTAACTTGCTAGTTGAGCCTTCGTGCCACGTTTCGTAAGGTAAAGATGCGAATAGACCAGTTATGTTGAAATTGCACAAAAACGTGAAATGCTCCTCTATGGAGAGAGTTGAGCAATTCCAAAGCATGAATGTGGACCGTTGTACTCTATTTAGTGCTCTTAAAAGTCTAACTTGCTAGTTGAGCCTTCGTGCCACGTTTCGTAAGGTAAAGATGCGAATAGACCAAGTTATGTCTGAATTGCACAAAAACGTGAAAAGCTCCTCTATGGAGAGAGTTGAGCATTCCAAAGCATCAATGTGGACCGTTGTACTCTATTTAGTGCTCTTAAAAGTCTAACTTGCTAGTTGAGCCTTCGTGCCACGTTTCGTAAGGTAAAGACGCGAATAGACCAAGTTATGTCTGAAATTGCACAAAAACGTGAAAAGCTCCCTATGGAGAGAGTTGAGCATTCCAAAGCATCAATGTGGACCGTTGTACTCTATTTAGTGCTCTTAAAAGTCTAACTTGCTAGTTGAGCCTTCGTGCCACGTTTCGTAAGGTAAAGACGCGAATAGACCAAGTTATGTCTCAAATTGCACAAAAACGTGAAAAGCTCCTCTATGGAGAGAGTTGAGCATTCCAAAGCATGAATGTGGACCGTTGTACTCTATTTAGTGCTCTTAAAAGTCTAACTTGCTAGTTGAGCCTTCGTGCCACGTTTTGTAAGGTAAAGACGCGAATAGACCAAGTTATGTCTCAAATTGCACAAAAACGTGAAAAGCTCCTCTATGGAGAGAGTTGAGCACTTCCAAAGCATCAACGTGGACCGTTGTACTCTATTTAGTGCTCTTAAAAGTCTAACTTGCTAGTTGAGCCTTCGTGCCACGTTTCGTAAGGTAAAGACGCGAATAGACCAAGTTATGTCTGTAATTGCACAAAAACGTGAAAAGCTCCTCTATGGAGAGAGTTGAGCAATTCCAAAGCATGAATGTGGACCGTTGTACTCTATTTAGTGCTCTTAAAAGTCTAACTTGCTAGTTGAGCCTTCGTGCCACGTTTCGTAAGGTAAAGACGCGAATAGACCAAGTTATGTCTCAAATTGCACAAAAACGTGAAAAGCTCCTCTATGGAGAGAGTTGAGCATTCCAAAGCATGAATGTGGACCGTTGTACTCTATTTAGTGCTCTTAAAAGTCTAACTTGCTAGTTGAGCCTTCGTGCCACGTTTCGTAAGGTAAAGACGCGAATAGACCAGTTATGTCTCAATTGCACAAAAACGTGAAAAGCTCCTCTATGGAGAGAGTTGAGCACTTCCAAAGCATCAATGTGGACCGTTGTACTCTATTTAGTGCTCTTAAAAGTCTAACTTGCTAGTTGAGCCTTCGTGCCACGTTTCGTAAGGTAAAGACGCGAATAGACCAAGTTATGTCTCAAATTGCACAAAAACGTGAAAGCTCCTCTATGGAGAGAGTTGAGCAATTCCAAAGCATGAATGTGGACCGTTGTACTCTATTTAGTGCTCTTAAAAGTCTAACTTGCTAGTTGAGCCTTCGTGCCACGTTTCGTAAGGTAAAGACGCGAATAGACCAAGTTATGTCTCAAATTGCACAAAAACGTGAAAAGCTCCTATGGAGAGAGTTGAGCAATTCCAAAGCATGAATGTGGACCGTTGTACTCTATTTAGTGCTCTTAAAAGTCTAACTTGCTAGTTGAGCCTTCGTGCCACGTTTCGTAAGGTAAAGACGCGAATAGACCAAGTTATGTCTGAAATTGCACAAAAACGTGAAAAGCTCCCTATGGAGAGAGTTGAGCAATTCCAAAGCATGAATGTGGACCGTTGTACTCTATTTAGTGCTCTTAAAAGTCTAACTTGCTAGTTGAGCCTTCGTGCCACGTTTCGTAAGGTAAAGATGCGAATAGACCAGTTATGTTGAAATTGCACAAAAACGTGAAAGCTCCCTATGGAGAGAGTTGAGCAATTCCAAAGCATGAATGTGGACCGTTGTACTCTATTTAGTGCTCTTAAAAGTCTAACTTGCTAGTTGAGCCTTCGTGCCACGTTTCGTAAGGTAAAGACGCGAATAGACCAAGTTATGTCTCGAATTGCACAAAAACGTGAAAAGCTCCTCTATGGAGAGAGTTGAGCACTTCCAAAGCATCAATGTGGACCGTTGTACTCTATTTAGTGCTCTTAAAAGTCTAACTTGCTAGTTGAGCCTTCGTGCCACGTTTCGTAAGGTAAAGACGCGAATAGACCAGTTATTCTGAAATTGCACAAAAACGTGAAAAGCTCCCTATATGGAGAGAGTTGAGCAATTCCAAAGCATGAATGTGGACCGTTGTACTCTATTTAGTGCTCTTAAAAGTCTAACTTGCTAGTTGAGCCTTCGTGCCACGTTTCGTAAGGTAAAGATGCGAATAGACCAAGTTATGTCTCGAATTGCACAAAAACGTGAAAAGCTCCTCTATGGAGAGAGTTGAGCAATTCCAAAGCATCAATGTGGACCGTTGTACTCTATTTAGTGCTCTTAAAAGTCTAACTTGCTAGTTGAGCCTTCGTGCCACGTTTCGTAAGGTAAAGACGCGAATAGACCAAGTTATGTCTCAAATTGCACAAAAACGTGAAAAGCTCCTCTATGGAGAGAGTTGAGCATTCCAAAGCATGAATGTGGACCGTTGTACTCTATTTAGTGCTCTTAAAAGTCTAACTTGCTAGTTGAGCCTTCGTGCCACGTTTCGTAAGGTAAAGATGCGAATAGACCAAGTTATGTTGAAATTGCACAAAAACGTGAAATGCTCCCTATGGAGAGAGTTGAGCAATTCCAAAGCATGAATGTGGACCGTTGTACTCTATTTAGTGCTCTTAAAAGTCTAACTTGCTAGTTGAGCCTTCGTGCCACGTTTCGTAAGGTAAAGACGCGAATAGACCAAGTTATGTCTCAAATTGCACAAAAACGTGAAAGCTCCTCTATGGAGAGAGTTGAGCACTTCCAAAGCATCAATGTGGACCGTTGTACTCTATTTAGTGCTCTTAAAAGTCTAACTTGCTAGTTGAGCCTTCGTGCCACGTTTCGTAAGGTAAAGACGAATAGACCAAGTTATGTCTCAATTGCACAAAAACGTGAAAAGCTCCTCTATGGAGAGAGTTGAGCACTTCCAAAGCATCAATGTGGACCGTTGTACTCTATTTAGTGCTCTTAAAAGTCTAACTTGCTAGTTGAGCCTTCGTGCCACGTTTCGTAAGGTAAAGACGCGAATAGACCAAGTTATGTCTCAAATTGCACAAAAACGTGAAAAGCTCCCTATGGAGAGAGTTGAGCATTCCAAAGCATGAATGTGGACCGTTGTACTCTATTTAGTGCTCTTAAAAGTCTAACTTGCTAGTTGAGCCTTCGTGCCACGTTTCGTAAGGTAAAGACGCGAATAGACCAAGTTATGTCTCGAATTGCACAAAAACGTGAAAAGCTCCTCTATGGAGAGAGTTGAGCATTCCAAAGCATGAATGTGGACCGTTGTACTCTATTTAGTGCTCTTAAAAGTCTAACTTGCTAGTTGAGCCTTCGTGCCACGTTTCGTAAGGTAAAGATGCGAATAGACCAAGTTATGTCTGAAATTGCACAAAAACGTGAAAGCTCCCTATGGAGAGAGTTGAGCATTCCAAAGCATGAATGTGGACCGTTGTACTCTATTTAGTGCTCTTAAAAGTCTAACTTGCTAGTTGAGCCTTCGTGCCACGTTTCGTAAGGTAAAGACGCGAATAGACCAAGTTATGTCTGAAATTGCACAAAAACGTGAAAGCTCCTCTATGGAGAGAGTTGAGCAATTCCAAAGCATGAATGTGGACCGTTGTACTCTATTTAGTGCTCTTAAAAGTCTAACTTGCTAGTTGAGCCTTCGTGCCACGTTTCGTAAGGTAAAGATGCGAATAGACCAAGTTATGTTGAAATTGCACAAAAACGTGAAAAGCTCCCTATGGAGAGAGTTGAGCAATTCCAAAGCATGAATGTGGACCGTTGTACTCTATTGAGTGCTCTTAAAAGTCTAACTTGCTAGTTGAGCTTTCGAGCCACGTTTCGTAAGGTAAAGACGCGAATAGACCAAGTTATGTCTGAAATTTCACAAAAACGTGAAAAGCTCCTATATGGAGAGAGTTGAGCATTTCCAAAGCATGAATGTGGACCGTTGTACTCTATTGAGTGCTATAAAAAGTCTAACTTCCTAGCTGAGCCTTCGTGCCACGTTTCGTAAGGTAAAGACGGGAATAGACCAAGTTATGTCTGAAATTGCACAAAAACGTGAAAAGCTCCTCTATGGAGAGAGTTGAGCAATTCCAAAGCAATGTGGACCGTTGTACTCTATTTAGTGCTCTAAAAAGTCTAACTTCCTAGCTGAGCCTTCGTGCCACGTTTCGTAAGGTAAAGACGGGAATAGACCAAGTTATGTCTCAAATTGCACAAAAACGTGAAAAGCTCCTCTATGGAGAGAGTTGAGCAATTCCAAAGCATCAATGTGGACCGTTGTACTCTATTTAGTGCTCTTAAAAGTCTAACTTGCTAGTTGAGCCTTCGTGCCACGTTTCGTTAGCTAAATATGCGAATAGACCAAGTTATGTCTCAAATTGCACAAAATCGTGAAAAGCTCCACTATGGAGAGAGTTGAGCAATTCCAAAGCATGAATGTGGACCGTTGTACTCTATTTAGTGCTCTGAAAAGTCTAACATGCTAGTTGAGCCTTCGTGCCACGTTTCGTAAGGTAAAGACGCGAATAGACCAAGTTATGTTCGAATTGCACAAAAACGTGAAAAGCTCCTCTATGGAGAGAGTTGAGCATTCCAAAGCATCAATGTGGACCGTTGTACTCTATTTAGTGCTCTTAAAAGTCTAACTTGCTAGTTGAGCCTTCGTGCCACGTTTCGTAAGGTAAAGACGCGAATAGACCAAGTTATGTCTGAATTGCACAAAAACGTGAAAAGCTCCTCTATGGAGAGAGTTGAGCATTCCAAAGCATGAATGTGGACCGTTGTACTCTATTTAGTGCTCTTAAAAGTCTAACTTGCTAGTTGAGCCTTCGTGCCACGTTTCGTAAGGTAAAGACGCGAATAGACCAAGTTATGTCTGAATTGCACAAAAACGTGAAAAGCTCCTATGGAGAGAGTTGAGCAATTCCAAAGCATGAATGTGGACCGTTGTACTCTATTTAGTGCTCTTAAAAGTCTAACTTGCTAGTTGAGCCTTCGTGCCACGTTTCGTAAGGTAAAGACGAATAGACCAAGTTATGTCTGAAATTGCACAAAAACGTGAAAAGCTCCTCTATGGAGAGAGTTGAGCATTCCAAAGCATGAATGTGGACCGTTGTACTCTATTTAGTGCTCTTAAAAGTCTAACTTGCTAGTTGAGCCTTCGTGCCACGTTTCGTAAGGTAAAGACGCGAATAGACCAAGTTATGTCTCAAATTGCACAAAAACGTGAAAAGCTCCCTATGGAGAGAGTTGAGCAATTCCAAAGCATGAATGTGGACCGTTGTACTCTATTTAGTGCTCTTAAAAGTCTAACTTGCTAGTTGAGCCTTCGTGCCACGTTTCGTAAGGTAAAGACGCGAATAGACCAAGTTATGTCTCGAATTGCACAAAAACGTGAAAAGCTCCTATGGAGAGAGTTGAGCATTCCAAAGCATCAATGTGGACCGTTGTACTCTATTTAGTGCTCTTAAAAGTCTAACTTGCTAGTTGAGCCTTCGTGCCACGTTTCGTAAGGTAAAGATGCGAATAGACCAAGTTATGTCTGAATTGCACAAAAACGTGAAAGCTCCCTATGGAGAGAGTTGAGCAATTCCAAAGCATGAATGTGGACCGTTGTACTCTATTTAGTGCTCTTAAAAGTCTAACTTGCTAGTTGAGCCTTCGTGCCACGTTTCGTAAGGTAAAGACGCGAATAGACCAAGTTATGTCTGAAATTGCACAAAAACGTGAAAAGCTCCTCTATGGAGAGAGTTGAGCAATTCCAAAGCATGAATGTGGACCGTTGTACTCTATTTAGTGCTCTTAAAAGTCTAACTTGCTAGTTGAGCCTTCGTGCCACGTTTCGTAAGGTAAAGATGCGAATAGACCAGTTATGTTGAAATTGCACAAAAACGTGAAATGCTCCTCTATGGAGAGAGTTGAGCAATTCCAAAGCATGAATGTGGACCGTTGTACTCTATTTAGTGCTCTTAAAAGTCTAACTTGCTAGTTGAGCCTTCGTGCCACGTTTCGTAAGGTAAAGACGCGAATAGACCAAGTTATGTCTCAAATTGCACAAAAACGTGAAAAGCTCCTCTATGGAGAGAGTTGAGCTTCCAAAGCATCAATGTGGACCGTTGTACTCTATTTAGTGCTCTTAAAAGTCTAACTTGCTAGTTGAGCCTTCGTGCCACGTTTCGTAAGGTAAAGACGCGAATAGACCAAGTTATGTTTGAAATTGCACAAAAACGTGAAAAGCTCCTCTATGGAGAGAGTTGAGCAATTCCAAAGCATGAATGTGGACCGTTGTACTCTATTTAGTGCTCTTAAAAGTCTAACTTGCTAGTTTAGCCTTCGTGCCACGTTTCGTAAGTTAAAGATGCGAATAGACCAAGTTATGTCTGAAATTGCACAAAAACGTGAAAGCTCCCTATGGAGAGAGTTGAGCAATTCCAAAGCATGAATGTGGACCGTTGTACTCTATTTAGTGCTCTTAAAAGTCTAACTTGCTAGTTGAGCCTTCGTGCCACGTTTCGTAAGGTAAAGATGCGAATAGACCAAGTTATGTTGAAATTGCACAAAAACGTGAAAGCTCCCTATGGAGAGAGTTGAGCAATTCCAAAGCATGAATGTGGACCGTTGTACTCTATTTAGTGCTCTTAAAAGTCTAACTTGCTAGTTGAGCCTTCGTGCCACGTTTCGTAAGGTAAAGACGCGAATAGACCAAGTTATGTCTCAAATTGCACAAAAACGTGAAAAGCTCCTCTATGGAGAGAGTTGAGCATTCCAAAGCATCAATGTGGACCGTTGTACTCTATTTAGTGCTCTTAAAAGTCTAACTTGCTAGTTGAGCCTTCGTGCCACGTTTCGTAAGGTAAAGATGCGAATAGACCAAGTTATGTTGAATTGCACAAAAACGTGAAAAGCTCCTCTATGGAGAGAGTTGAGCAATTCCAAAGCATGAATGTGGACCGTTGTACTCTATTTAGTGCTCTTAAAAGTCTAACTTGCTAGTTGAGCCTTCGTGCCACGTTTCGTAAGGTAAAGACGCGAATAGACCAAGTTATGTCTCGAAATTGCACAAAAACGTGAAAAGCTCCTCTATGGAGAGAGTTGAGCAATTCCAAAGCATCAATGTGGACCGTTGTACTCTATTTAGTGCTCTTAAAAGTCTAACTTGCTAGTTGAGCCTTCGTGCCACGTTTCGTAAGGTAAAGATGCGAATAGACCAGTTATTTGAAATTGCACAAAAACGTGAAAAGCTCCTCTATGGAGAGAGTTGAGCAATTCCAAAGCATGAATGTGGACCGTTGTACTCTATTTAGTGCTCTTAAAAGTCTAACTTGCTAGTTGAGCCTTCGTGCCACGTTTCGTAAGGTAAAGACGCGAATAGACCAAGTTATGTCTCGAATTGCACAAAAACGTGAAAGCTCCTCTATGGAGAGAGTTGAGCATTCCAAAGCATCAATGTGGACCGTTGTACTCTATTTAGTGCTCTTAAAAGTCTAACTTGCTAGTTGAGCCTTCGTGCCACGTTTCGTAAGGTAAAGACGCGAATAGACCAAGTTATGTCTCAAATTGCACAAAAACGTGAAAAGCTCCTCTATGGAGAGAGTTGAGCACTTCCAAAGCATCAATGTGGACCGTTGTACTCTATTTAGTGCTCTTAAAAGTCTAACTTGCTAGTTGAGCCTTCGTGCCACGTTTCGTAAGGTAAAGATGCGAATAGACCAAGTTATGTCTGAAATTGCACAAAAACGTGAAAGCTCCCTATGGAGAGAGTTGAGCAATTCCAAAGCATGAATGTGGACCGTTGTACTCTATTTAGTGCTCTTAAAAGTCTAACTTGCTAGTTGAGCCTTCGTGCCACGTTTCGTAAGGTAAAGACGCGAATAGACCAAGTTATGTCTCAAATTGCACAAAAACGTGAAAAGCTCCTCTATGGAGAGAGTTGAGCAATTCCAAAGCATGAATGTGGACCGTTGTACTCTATTTAGTGCTCTTAAAAGTCTAACTTGCTAGTTGAGCCTTCGTGCCACGTTTCGTAAGGTAAAGACGCGAATAGACCAAGTTATGTCTCAAATTGCACAAAAACGTGAAAAGCTCCTCTATGGAGAGAGTTGAGCACTTCCAAAGCATCAATGTGGACCGTTGTACTCTATTTAGTGCTCTTAAAAGTCTAACTTGCTAGTTGAGCCTTCGTGCCACGTTTCGTAAGGTAAAGACGCGAATAGACCAAGTTATGTCTCAAATTGCACAAAAACGTGAAAAGCTCCCTATGGAGAGAGTTGAGCATTCCAAAGCATGAATGTGGACCGTTGTACTCTATTTAGTGCTCTTAAAAGTCTAACTTGCTAGTTGAGCCTTCGTGCCACGTTTCGTAAGGTAAAGACGCGAATAGACCAAGTTATGTCTCGAATTGCAAAAAACGTGAAAAGCTCCTCTATGGAGAGAGTTGAGCATTCCAAAGCATCAATGTGGACCGTTGTACTCTATTTAGTGCTCTTAAAAGTCTAACTTGCTAGTTGAGCCTTCGTGCCACGTTTCGTAAGGTAAAGATGCGAATAGACCAAGTTATGTCTGAAATTGCACAAAAACGTGAAAAGCTCCTCTATGGAGAGAGTTGAGCATTCCAAAGCATGAATGTGGACCGTTGTACTCTATTTAGTGCTCTTAAAAGTCTAACTTGCTAGTTGAGCCTTCGTGCCACGTTTCGTAAGGTAAAGACGCGAATAGACCAAGTTATGTCTCGAATTGCACAAAAACGTGAAAAGCTCCTCTATGGAGAGAGTTGAGCATTCCAAAGCATGAATGTGGACCGTTGTACTCTATTTAGTGCTCTTAAAAGTCTAACTTGCTAGTTGAGCCTTCGTGCCACGTTTCGTAAGGTAAAGATGCGAATAGAAGTTATGTTGAAATTGCACAAAAACGTGAAAAGCTCCCTATGGAGAGAGTTGAGCAATTCCAAAGCATGAATGTGGACCGTTGTACTCTATTTAGTGCTCTTAAAAGTCTAACTTGCTAGTTGAGCCTTCGTGCCACGTTTCGTAAGGTAAAGACGCGAATAGACCAAGTTATGTCTCGAATTGCAAAAAACGTGAAAAGCTCCTCTATGGAGAGAGTTGAGCATTCCAAAGCATGAATGTGGAACGTTGTACTCTATTTAGTGCTCTTAAAAGTCTAACTTGCTAGTTGAGCCTTCGTGCCACGTTTCGTAAGGTAAAGACGCGAATAGACCAAGTTATGTCTCAAATTGCACAAAAACGTGAAAAGCTCCTCTATGGAGAGAGTTGAGCACTTCCAAAGCATGAATGTGGACCGTTGTACTCTATTTAGTGCTCTTAAAAGTCTAACTTGCTAGTTGAGCCTTCGTGTCACGTTTCGTAAGGTAAAGACGCGAATAGACCAAGTTATGTCTCAAATTGCACAAAAACGTGAAAAGCTCCTCTATGGAGAGAGTTGAGCACTTCCAAAGCATCAATGTGGACCGTTGTACTCTATTTAGTGCTCTTAAAAGTCTAACTTGCTAGTTGAGCCTTCGTGCCACGTTTCGTAAGGTAAAGACGCGAATAGACCAAGTTATGTCTCAAATTGCACAAAAACGTGAAAAGCTCCTCTATGGAGAGAGTTGAGCAATTCCAAAGCATGAATGTGGACCGTTGTACTCTATTTAGTGCTCTTAAAAGTCTAACTTGCTAGTTGAGCCTTCGTGCCACGTTTCGTAAGGTAAAGACGCTAATAGACCAAGTTATGTCTCGAATTGCACAAAAACGTGAAAAGCTCCTATGGAGAGAGTTGAGCACTTCCAAAGCATCAATGTGGACCGTTGTACTCTATTTAGTGCTCTTAAAAGTCTAACTTGCTAGTTGAGCCTTCGTGCCACGTTTCGTAAGGTAAAGACGCGAATAGACCAAGTTATGTCTGAAATTGCACAAAAACGTGAAAGCTCCCTATGGAGAGAGTTGAGCAATTCCAAAGCATGAATGTGGACCGTTGTACTCTATTTAGTGCTCTTAAAAGTCTAACTTGCTAGTTGAGCCTTCGTGCCACGTTTCGTAAGGTAAAGACGCGAATAGACCAAGTTATGTCTCGAATTGCACAAAAACGTGAAAAGCTCCTCTATGGAGAGAGTTGAGCACTTCCAAAGCATCAATGTGGACCGTTGTACTCTATTTAGTGCTCTTAAAAGTCTAACTTGCTAGTTGAGCCTTCGTGCCACGTTTCGTAAGGTAAAGACGCGAATAGACCAAGTTATGTCTCGAATTGCACAAAAACGTGAAAAGCTCCTCTATGGAGAGAGTTGAGCACTTCCAAAGCATGAATGTGGACCGTTGTACTCTATTTAGTGCTCTTAAAAGTCTAACTTGCTAGTTGAGCCTTCGTGCCACGTTTCGTAAGGTAAAGACGCGAATAGACCAAGTTATGTCTCGAATTGCACAAAAACGTGAAAAGCTCCTCTATGGAGAGAGTTGAGCACTTCCAAAGCATCAATGTGGACCGTTGTACTCTATTTAGTGCTCTTAAAAGTCTAACTTGCTAGTTGAGCCTTCGTGCCACGTTTCGTAAGGTAAAGACGCGAATAGACCAAGTTATGTCTCGAATTGCACAAAAACGTGAAAAGCTCCTCTATGGAGAGAGTTGAGCAATTCCAAAGCATGAATGTGGACCGTTGTACTCTATTTAGTGCTCTTAAAAGTCTAACTTGCTAGTTGAGCCTTCGTGCCACGTTTCGTGGTAAAGACGCGAATAGACCAAGTTATGTCTCGAATTACACAAAAACGTGAAAAGCTCCTCTATGGAGAGAGTTGAGCACTTCCAAAGCATCAATGTGGACCGTTGTACTCTATTTAGTGCTCTTAAAAGTCTAACTTGCTAGTTGAGCCTTCGTGCCACGTTTCGTAAGGTAAAGATGCGAATAGACCAAGTTATGTCTGAAATTGCACAAAAACGTGAAAGCTCCCTATGGAGAGAGTTGAGCAATTCCAAACCATGAATGTGGACCGTTGTACTCTATTTAGTGCTCTTAAAAGTCTAACTTGCTAGTTGGGCCTTCGTGCCACGTTTCATAAGGTAAAGACGCGAATAGACCAAGTTATGTCTCGAATTACACAAAAACGTGAAAAGCTCCTCTATGGAGAGAGTTGAGCATTCCAAAGCATCAATGTGGACCGTTGTACTCTATTTAGTGCTCTTAAAAGTCTAACTTGCTAGTTGAGCCTTCGTGCCACGTTTCGTAAGGTAAAGACGCGAATAGACCAAGTTATGTCTGAAATTGCACAAAAACGTGAAAGCTCCCTATGGAGAGAGTTGAGCAATTCCAAAGCATGAATGTGGACCGTTGTACTCTATTTAGTGCTCTTAAAAGTCTAACTTGCTAGTTGAGCCTTCGTGCCACGTTTCGTAAGGTAAAGACGCGAATAGACCAAGTTATGTCTCGAATTGCACAAAAACGTGAAAAGCTCCTCTATGGAGAGAGTTGAGCACTTCCAAAGCATCAATGTGGACCGTTGTACTCTATTTAGTGCTCTTAAAAGTCTAACTTGCTAGTTGAGCCTTCGTGCCACGTTTCGTAAGGTAAAGACGCGAATAGACCAAGTTATGTCTCGAATTGCACAAAAACGTGAAAAGCTCCTCTATGGAGAGAGTTGAGCACTTCCAAAGCATAATGTGGACCGTTGTACTCTATTTAGTGCTCTTAAAAGTCTAACTTGCTAGTTGAGCCTTCGTGCCACGTTTCGTAAGGTAAAGACGCGAATAGACCAAGTTATGTCTCGAATTGCACAAAAACGTGAAAAGCTCCTCTATGGAGAGAGTTGAGCACTTCCAAAGCATCAATGTGGACCGTTGTACTCTATTTAGTGCTCTTAAAAGTCTAACTTGCTAGTTGAGCCTTCGTGCCACGTTTCGTAAGGTAAAGACGCGAATAGACCAAGTTATGTCTCGAATTGCACAAAAACGTGAAAAGCTCCTCTATGGAGAGAGTTGAGCAATTCCAAAGCATGAATGTGGACCGTTGTACTCTATTTAGTGCTCTTAAAAGTCTAACTTGCTAGTTGAGCCTTCGTGCCACGTTTCGTAAGGTAAAGACGCGAATAGACCAAGTTATGTCTCGAATTGCACAAAAACGTGAAAAGCTCCTCTATGGAGAGAGTTGAGCACTTCCAAAGCATCAATGTGGACCGTTGTACTCTATTTAGTGCTCTTAAAAGTCTAACTTGCTAGTTGAGCCTTCGTGCCACGTTTCGTAAGGTAAAGATGCGAATAGAAGTTATGTCTGAAATTGCACAAAAACGTGAAAAGCTCCCTATGGAGAGAGTTGAGCAATTCCAAAGCATGAATGTGGACCGTTGTACTCTATTTAGTGCTCTTAAAAGTCTAACTTGCTAGTTGAGCCTTCGTGCCACGTTTCGTAAGGTAAAGACGCGAATAGACCAAGTTATGTCTCGAAATTGCACAAAAACGTGAAAAGCTCCTCTATGGAGAGAGTTGAGCATTCCAAAGCATGAATGTGGACCGTTGTACTCTATTTAGTGCTCTTAAAAGTCTAACTTGCTAGTTGAGCCTTCGTGCCACGTTTCGTAAGGTAAAGACGCGAATAGACCAAGTTATGTCTGAAATTGCACAAAAACGTGAAAAGCTCCACTATGGAGAGAGTTGAGCAATTCCAAAGCATGAATGTGGACCATTGTACTCTATTTAGTGCTCTTAAAAGTCTAACTTGCTAGTTGAGCTTTCGTGCCACGTTTCGTAAGGTAAAGACGCGAATAGACCAAGTTATGTCTCGAATTGCACAAAAACGTGAAAAGCTCCTCTATGGAGAGAGTTGAGCACTTCCAAAGCATCAATGTGGACCATTGTACTCTATTTAGTGCTCTTAAAAGTCTAACTTGCTAGTTGAGCCTTCGTGCCACGTTTCGTAACGTAAAGACGCGAATAGACCAAGTTATGTCTCGAATTGCACAAAAACGTGAAAAGCTCCTCTATGGAGAGAGTTGAGCACTTCCAAAGCATGAATGTGGACCGTTGTACTCTATTTAGTGCTCTTAAAAGTCTAACTTGCTAGTTGAGCCTTCGTGCCACGTTTCGTAACGTAAAGACGCGAATAGACCAAGTTATGTCTGAATTGCACAAAAACGTGAAAAGCTCCTCTATGGAGAGAGTTGAGCACTTCCAAAGCATCAATGTGGACCGTTGTACTCTATTTAGTGCTCTTACAAGTCTAACTTGCTAGTTTAGCCTTCGTGCCACGTTTCGTAAGGTAAAGACGCGAATAGACCAAGTTATGTCGAATTGCACAAAAACGTGAAAAGCTCCTCTATGGAGAGAGTTGAGCAATTCCAAAGCATGAATGTGGACCGTTGTACTCTATTTAGTGCTCTTAAAAGTCTAACTTGCTAGTTGAGCCTTCGTGCCACGTTTCGTAAGGTAAAGACGCGAATAGACCAAGTTATGTCTCGAATTGCACAAAAACGTGAAAAGCTCCTCTATGGAGAGAGTTGAGCATTCCAAAGCATGAATGTGGACCGTTGTACTCTATTTAGTGCTCTTAAAAGTCTAACTTGCTAGTTGAGCCTTCGTGCCACGTTTCGTAAGGTAAAGATGCGAATAGACCAAGTTATGTCTGAAATTGCACAAAAACGTGAAAGCTCCCTATGGAGAGAGTTGAGCAATTCCAAAGCATGAATGTGGACCGTTGTACTCTATTTAGTGCTCTTAAAAGTCTAACTTGCTAGTTGAGCCTTCGTGCCACGTTTCGTAAGGTAAAGACGCGAATAGACCAAGTTATGTCTCGAATTGCAAAAAACGTGAAAAGCTCCTCTATGGAGAGAGTTGAGCACTTCCAAAGCATAATGTGGACCGTTGTACTCTATTTAGTGCTCTTAAAAGTCTAACTTGCTAGTTGAGCCTTCGTGCCACGTTTCGTAAGGTAAAGACGCGAATAGACCAAGTTATGTCTCAAATTGCACAAAAACGTGAAAAGCTCCTCTATGGAGAGAGTTGAGCACTTCCAAAGCACAATGTGGACCGTTGTACTCTATTTAGTGCTCTTAAAAGTCTAACTTGCTAGTTGAGCCTTCGTGCCACGTTTCGTAAGGTAAAGACGCGAATAGACCAAGTTATGTCTCAAATTGCACAAAAACGTGAAAAGCTCCTCTATGGAGAGAGTTGAGCACTTCCAAAGCATCAATGTGGACCGTTGTACTCTATTTAGTGCTCTTAAAAGTCTAACTTGCTAGTTGAGCCTTCGTGCCACGTTTCGTAAGGTAAAGACGGAATAGACCAAGTTGTCTCAAATTGCACAAAAACGTGAAAAGCTCCTCTATGGAGAGAGTTGAGCAATTCCAAAGCATGAATGTGGACCGTTGTACTCTATTTAGTGCTCTTAAAAGTCTAACTTGCTAGTTGAGCCTTCGTGCCACGTTTCGTAAGGTAAAGACGCGAATAGACCAAGTTATGTCTCGAATTGCACAAAAACGTGAAAAGCTCTATGGAGAGAGTTGAGCAACTTCCAAAGCATCAATGTGGACCGTTGTACTCTATTTAGTGCTCTTAAAAGTCTAACTTGCTAGTTGAGCCTTCGTGCCACGTTTCGTAAGGTAAAGACGCGAATAGACCAAGTTATGTCTGAAATTGCACAAAAACGTGAAAAGCTCCCTATGGAGAGAGTTGAGCAATTCCAAAGCATGAATGTGGACCGTTGTACTCTATTTAGTGCTCTTAAAAGTCTAACTTGCTAGTTGAGCCTTCGTGCCACGTTTCGTAAGGTAAAGACGCGAATAGACCAAGTTATGTCTCGAATTGCACAAAAACGTGAAAAGCTCCTCTATGGAGAGAGTTGAGCACTTCCAAAGCATCAATGTGGACCGTTGTACTCTATTTAGTGCTCTTAAAAGTCTAACTTGCTAGTTGAGCCTTCGTGCCACGTTTCGTAAGGTAAAGACGCGAATAGACCAAGTTATGTCTCGAATTGCACAAAAACGTGAAAAGCTCCTCTATGGAGAGAGTTGAGCACTTCCAAAGCATGAATGTGGACCGTTGTACTCTATTTAGTGCTCTTAAAAGTCTAACTTGCTAGTTGAGCCTTCGTGCCACGTTTCGTAAGGTAAAGACGCGAATAGACCAAGTTATGTCTCGAATTGCACAAAAACGTGAAAAGCTCCTCTATGGAGAGAGTTGAGCACTTCCAAAGCATCAATGTGGACCGTTGTACTCTATTTAGTGCTCTTAAAAGTCTAACTTGCTAGTTGAGCCTTCGTGCCACGTTTCGTAAGGTAAAGACGCGAATAGACCAAGTTATGTCTCGAATTGCACAAAAACGTGAAAAGCTCCTCTATGGAGAGAGTTGAGCAATTCCAAAGCATGAATGTGGACCGTTGTACTCTATTTAGTGCTCTTAAAAGTCTAACTTGCTAGTTGAGCCTTCGTGCCACGTTTCGTAAGGTAAAGACGCGAATAGACCAAGTTATGTCTCGAATTGCACAAAAACGTGAAAAGCTCCTCTATGGAGAGAGTTGAGCATTCCAAAGCATCAATGTGGACCGTTGTACTCTATTTAGTGCTCTTAAAAGTCTAACTTGCTAGTTGAGCCTTCGTGCCACGTTTCGTAAGGTAAAGACGCGAATAGACCAAGTTATGTTGAAATTGCACAAAAACGTGAAAAGCTCCCTATGGAGAGAGTTGAGCAATTCCAAAGCATGAATGTGGACCGTTGTACTCTATTTAGTGCTCTTAAAAGTCTAACTTGCTAGTTGAGCCTTCGTGCCACGTTTCGTAAGGTAAAGACGCGAATAGACCAAGTTATGTCTCGAATTGCACAAAAACGTGAAAAGCTCCTCTATGGAGAGAGTTGAGCACTTCCAAAGCATAATGTGGACCGTTGTACTCTATTTAGTGCTCTTAAAAGTCTAACTTGCTAGTTGAGCCTTCGTGCCACGTTTCGTAAGGTAAAGACGCGAATAGACCAAGTTATGTCTCAAATTGCACAAAAACGTGAAAAGCTCCTCTATGGAGAGAGTTGAGCACTTCCAAAAGCAATGTGGACCGTTGTACTCTATTTAGTGCTCTTAAAAGTCTAACTTGCTAGTTGAGCCTTCGTGCCACGTTTCGTAAGGTAAAGACGCGAATAGACCAAGTTATGTCTCAAATTGCACAAAAACGTGAAAAGCTCCTCTATGGAGAGAGTTGAGCACTTCCAAAGCATCAATGTGGACCGTTGTACTCTATTTAGTGCTCTTAAAAGTCTAACTTGCTAGTTGAGCCTTCGTGCCACGTTTCGTAACGTAAAGACGCGAATAGACCAAGTTTTGTCTCAAATTGCACAAAAACGTGAAAAGCTCCACTATGGAGAGAGTTGAGCAATTCCAAAGCATGAATGTGGACCGTTGTACTCTATTTAGTGCTCTTAAAAGTCTAACTTGCTAGTTGAGCCTTCGTGCCACGTTTCGTAAGGTAAAGACGCGAATAGACCAAGTTATGTCTCAAATTGCACAAAAACGTGAAAAGCTCCTCTATGGAGAGAGTTGAGCACTTCCAAAGCATCAATGTGGACCGTTGTACTCTATTTAGTGCTCTTAAAAGTCTAACTTGCTAGTTGAGCCTTCGTGCCACGTTTCGTAAGGTAAAGACGCGAATAGACCAAGTTATGTGAAATTGCACAAAAACGTGAAAAGCTCCTATGGAGAGAGTTGAGCAATTCCAAAGCATGAATGTGGACCGTTGTACTCTATTTAGTGCTCTTAAAAGTCTAACTTGCTAGTTGAGCCTTCGTGCCACGTTTCGTAAGGTAAAGACGCGAATAGACCAAGTTATGTCTGAATTGCACAAAAACGTGAAAAGCTCCTCTATGGAGAGAGTTGAGCACTTCCAAAGCATCAATGTGGACCGTTGTACTCTATTTAGTGCTCTTAAAAGTCTAACTTGCTAGTTGAGCATTCGTGCCACGTTTCGTAACGTAAAGACGCGAATAGACCAAGTTATGTTTCGAATTGCATAAAAACGTGAAAAGCTCCTCTATGGAGAGAGTTGAGCACTTCCAAAGCATGAATGTGGACCGTTGTACTCTATTTAGTGCTCTTAAAAGTCTAACTTGCTAGTTGAGCCTTCGTGCCACGTTTCGTAAGGTAAAGACGCGAATAGAGCAAGTTATGTCTCAAATTGCACAAAAACGTGAACAGCTCCTCTATGGAGAGAGTTGAGCACTTCCGAAGCATCAATGTGGACCGTTGTACTCTATTTAGTGCTCTTAAAAGTCTAACTTGCTAGTTGAGCCTTCGTGCCACGTTTCGTAAGGTAAAGACGCGAATAGACCAAGTTATGTCTCAAATTGCACAAAAACGTGAAAAGCTCCTCTATGGAGAGAGTTGAGCACTTCCAAAGCATCAATGTGGACCGTTGTACTCTATTTAGTGCTCTTAAAAGTCTAACTTGCTAGTTGAGCCTTCGTGCCACGTTTCGTAAGGTAAAGACGCGAATAGGCCAAGTTATGTCTCAAATTGCACAAAAACGTGAAAAGCTCCCTATGGAGAGAGTTGAGCATTCCAAAGCATGAATGTGGACCGTTGTACTCTATTTAGTGCTCTTAAAAGTCTAACTTGCTAGTTGAGCCTTCGTGCCACGTTTCGTAAGGTAAAGACGCGAATAGACCAAGTTATGTCTCGAATTGCACAAAAACGTGAAAAGCTCCTCTATGGAGAGAGTTGAGCATTCCAAAGCATGAATGTGGACCGTTGTACTCTATTTAGTGCTCTTAAAAGTCTAACTTGCTAGTTGAGCCTTCGTGCCACGTTTCGTAAGGTAAAGACGCGAATAGACCAAGTTATGTCTGAAATTGCACAAAAACGTGAAAAGCTCCCTATGGAGAGAGTTGAGCATTCCAAAGCATGAATGTGGACCGTTGTACTCTATTTAGTGCTCTTAAAAGTCTAACTTGCTAGTTGAGCCTTCGTGCCACGTTTCGTAAGGTAAAGACGCGAATAGACCAAGTTATGTCTCGAATTGCACAAAAACGTGAAAAGCTCCTCTATGGAGAGAGTTGAGCACTTCCAAAGCATCAATGTGGACCGTTGTACTCTATTTAGTGCTCTTAAAAGTCTAACTTGCTAGTTGAGCCTTCGTGCCACGTTTCGTAAGGTAAAGACGCGAATAGACCAAGTTATGTCTCGAATTGCACAAAAACGTGAAAAGCTCCTCTATGGAGAGAGTTGAGCACTTCCAAAGCATCAATGTGGACCGTTGTACTCTATTTAGTGCTCTTAAAAGTCTAACTTGCTAGTTGAGCCTTCGTGCCACGTTTCGTAAGGTAAAGACGCGAATAGACCAAGTTATGTCTCGAAATTGCAAAAAACGTGAAAAGCTCCTCTATGGAGAGAGTTGAGCATTCCAAAGCATGAATGTGGACCGTTGTACTCTATTTAGTGCTCTTAAAAGTCTAACTTGCTAGTTGAGCCTTCGTGCCACGTTTCGTAAGGTAAAGACGCGAATAGACCAAGTTATGTCTCAAATTGCACAAAAACGTGAAAAGCTCCTCTATGGAGAGAGTTGAGCACTTCCAAAGCACAATGTGGACCGTTGTACTCTATTTAGTGCTCTTAAAAGTCTAACTTGCTAGTTGAGCCTTCGTGCCACGTTTCGTAAGGTAAAGACGCGAATAGACCAAGTTATGTCTCAAATTGCACAAAAACGTGAAAAGCTCCTCTATGGAGAGAGTTGAGCACTTCCAAAGCATCAATGTGGACCGTTGTACTCTATTTAGTGCTCTTAAAAGTCTAACTTGCTAGTTGAGCCTTCGTGCCACGTTTCGTAAGGTAAAGACGCGAATAGACCAAGTTATGTCTCAAATTGCACAAAAACGTGAAAAGCTCCTCTATGGAGAGAGTTGAGCATTCCAAAGCATGAATGTGGACCGTTGTACTCTATTTAGTGCTCTTAAAAGTCTAACTTGCTAGTTGAGCCTTCGTGCCACGTTTCGTAAGGTAAAGACGCGAATAGACCAAGTTATGTCTCGAATTGCACAAAAACGTGAAAAGCTCCTCTATGGAGAGAGTTGAGCATTCCAAAGCATCAATGTGGACCGTTGTACTCTATTTAGTGCTCTTAAAAGTCTAACTTGCTAGTTGAGCCTTCGTGCCACGTTTCGTAAGGTAAAGACGCGAATAGACCAAGTTATGTCTGAAATTGCACAAAAACGTGAAAGCTCCCTATGGAGAGAGTTGAGCAATTCCAAAGCATGAATGTGGACCGTTGTACTCTATTTAGTGCTCTTAAAAGTCTAACTTGCTAGTTGAGCCTTCGTGCCACGTTTCGTAAGGTAAAGACGCGAATAGACCAAGTTATGTCTCGAATTGCACAAAAACGTGAAAAGCTCCCTATGGAGAGAGTTGAGCACTTCCAAAGCATCAATGTGGACCGTTGTACTCTATTTAGTGCTCTTAAAAGTCTAACTTGCTAGTTGAGCCTTCGTGCCACGTTTCGTAAGGTAAAGACGCGAATAGACCAAGTTATGTCTCGAATTGCACAAAAACGTGAAAAGCTCCTCTATGGAGAGAGTTGAGCACTTCCAAAGCATAATGTGGACCGTTGTACTCTATTTAGTGCTCTTAAAAGTCTAACTTGCTAGTTGAGCCTTCGTGCCACGTTTCGTAAGGTAAAGACGCGAATAGACCAAGTTGTCTCAAATTGCACAAAAACGTGAAAAGCTCCTCTATGGAGAGAGTTGAGCACTTCCAAAGCACAATGTGGACCGTTGTACTCTATTTAGTGCTCTTAAAAGTCTAACTTGCTAGTTGAGCCTTCGTGCCACGTTTCGTAAGGTAAAGACGCGAATAGACCAAGTTATGTCTCAAATTGCACAAAAACGTGAAAAGCTCCTCTATGGAGAGAGTTGAGCACTTCCAAAGCATCAATGTGGACCGTTGTACTCTATTTAGTGCTCTTAAAAGTCTAACTTGCTAGTTGAGCCTTCGTGCCACGTTTCGTAAGGTAAAGACGCGAATAGACCAAGTTATGTCTCAAATTGCACAAAAACGTGAAAAGCTCCCTATGGAGAGAGTTGAGCAATTCCAAAGCATGAATGTGGACCGTTGTACTCTATTTAGTGCTCTTAAAAGTCTAACTTGCTAGTTGAGCCTTCGTGCCACGTTTCGTAAGGTAAAGACGCGAATAGACCAAGTTATGTCTCGAATTGCACAAAAACGTGAAAAGCTCCTCTATGGAGAGAGTTGAGCACTTCCAAAGCATCAATGTGGACCGTTGTACTCTATTTAGTGCTCTTAAAAGTCTAACTTGCTAGTTGAGCCTTCGTGCCACGTTTCGTAAGGTAAAGACGCGAATAGACCAAGTTATGTCTGAAATTGCACAAAAACGTGAAAAGCTCCCTATGGAGAGAGTTGAGCAATTCCAAAGCATGAATGTGGACCGTTGTACTCTATTTAGTGCTCTTAAAAGTCTAACTTGCTAGTTGAGCCTTCGTGCCACGTTTCGTAAGGTAAAGACGCGAATAGACCAAGTTATGTCTCGAATTGCACAAAAACGTGAAAAGCTCCTCTATGGAGAGAGTTGAGCACTTCCAAAGCATCAATGTGGACCGTTGTACTCTATTTAGTGCTCTTAAAAGTCTAACTTGCTAGTTGAGCCTTCGTGCCACGTTTCGTAAGGTAAAGACGCGAATAGACCAAGTTATGTCTCGAATTGCACAAAAACGTGAAAAGCTCCTCTATGGAGAGAGTTGAGCACTTCCAAAGCATCAATGTGGACCGTTGTACTCTATTTAGTGCTCTTAAAAGTCTAACTTGCTAGTTGAGCCTTCGTGCCACGTTTCGTAAGGTAAAGATGCGAATAGACCAAGTTATGTCTGAAATTGCACAAAAACGTGAAAGCTCCTCTATGGAGAGAGTTGAGCATTCCAAAGCATGAATGTGGACCGTTGTACTCTATTTAGTGCTCTTAAAAGTCTAACTTGCTAGTTGAGCCTTCGTGCCACGTTTCGTAAGGTAAAGACGCGAATAGACCAAGTTATGTCTCAAATTGCACAAAAACGTGAAAAGCTCCTCTATGGAGAGAGTTGAGCACTTCCAAAGCATCAATGTGGACCGTTGTACTCTATTTAGTGCTCTTAAAAGTCTAACTTGCTAGTTGAGCCTTCGTGCCACGTTTCGTAAGGTAAAGACGCGAATAGACCAAGTTATGTCTCGAATTGCACAAAAACGTGAAAAGCTCCTCTATGGAGAGAGTTGAGCACTTCCAAAGCATCAATGTGGACCGTTGTACTCTATTTAGTGCTCTTAAAAGTCTAACTTGCTAGTTGAGCCTTCGTGCCACGTTTCGTAAGGTAAAGACGCGAATAGACCAAGTTATGTCTCAAATTGCACAAAAACGTGAAAAGCTCCTCTATGGAGAGAGTTGAGCATTCCAAAGCACAATGTGGACCGTTGTACTCTATTTAGTGCTCTTAAAAGTCTAACTTGCTAGTTGAGCCTTCGTGCCACGTTTCGTAAGGTAAAGACGCGAATAGACCAAGTTATGTCTCAAATTGCACAAAAACGTGAAAAGCTCCTCTATGGAGAGAGTTGAGCACTTCCAAAGCATCAATGTGGACCGTTGTACTCTATTTAGTGCTCTTAAAAGTCTAACTTGCTAGTTGAGCCTTCGTGCCACGTTTCGTAAGGTAAAGACGCGAATAGACCAAGTTATGTCTCAAATTGCACAAAAACGTGAAAAGCTCCCTATGGAGAGAGTTGAGCAATTCCAAAGCATGAATGTGGACCGTTGTACTCTATTTAGTGCTCTTAAAAGTCTAACTTGCTAGTTGAGCCTTCGTGCCACGTTTCGTAAGGTAAAGACGCGAATAGACCAAGTTATGTCTCGAATTGCACAAAAACGTGAAAAGCTCCTCTATGGAGAGAGTTGAGCACTTCCAAAGCATCAATGTGGACCGTTGTACTCTATTTAGTGCTCTTAAAAGTCTAACTTGCTAGTTGAGCCTTCGTGCCACGTTTCGTAAGGTAAAGACGCGAATAGACCAAGTTATGTCTGAAATTGCACAAAAACGTGAAAAGCTCCTCTATGGAGAGAGTTGAGCATTCCAAAGCATGAATGTGGACCGTTGTACTCTATTTAGTGCTCTTAAAAGTCTAACTTGCTAGTTGAGCCTTCGTGCCACGTTTCGTAAGGTAAAGACGCGAATAGACCAAGTTATGTCTCAAATTGCAAAAAACGTGAAAAGCTCCTCTATGGAGAGAGTTGAGCATTCCAAAGCATCAATGTGGACCGTTGTACTCTATTTAGTGCTCTTAAAAGTCTAACTTGCTAGTTGAGCCTTCGTGCCACGTTTCGTAAGGTAAAGACGCGAATAGACCAAGTTATGTCTCGAATTGCACAAAAACGTGAAAAGCTCCTCTATGGAGAGAGTTGAGCACTTCCAAAGCATCAATGTGGACCGTTGTACTCTATTTAGTGCTCTTAAAAGTCTAACTTGCTAGTTGAGCCTTCGTGCCACGTTTCGTAAGGTAAAGATGCGAATAGACCAAGTTATGTGAAATTGCACAAAAACGTGAAAGCTCCCTATGGAGAGAGTTGAGCAATTCCAAAGCATGAATGTGGACCGTTGTACTCTATTTAGTGCTCTTAAAAGTCTAACTTGCTAGTTGAGCCTTCGTGCCACGTTTCGTAAGGTAAAGACGCGAATAGACCAAGTTATGTCTCGAATTGCACAAAAACGTGAAAAGCTCCTCTATGGAGAGAGTTGAGCACTTCCAAAGCATCAATGTGGACCGTTGTACTCTATTTAGTGCTCTTAAAAGTCTAACTTGCTAGTTGAGCCTTCGTGCCACGTTTCGTAAGGTAAAGACGCGAATAGACCAAGTTATGTCTCGAATTGCACAAAAACGTGAAAAGCTCCTCTATGGAGAGAGTTGAGCACTTCCAAAGCATCAATGTGGACCGTTGTACTCTATTTAGTGCTCTTAAAAGTCTAACTTGCTAGTTGAGCCTTCGTGCCACGTTTCGTAAGGTAAAGATGCGAATAGACCAGTTATGTTGAAATTGCAAAAAACGTGAAATGCTCCTCTATGGAGAGAGTTGAGCAATTCCAAAGCATGAATGTGGACCGTTGTACTCTATTTAGTGCTCTTAAAAGTCTAACTTGCTAGTTGAGCCTTCGTGCCACGTTTCGTAAGGTAAAGACGCGAATAGACCAGTTATGTCTCAAATTGCAAAAAACGTGAAAACTCCTCTATGGAGAGAGTTGAGCACTTCCAAAGCATCAATGTGGACCGTTGTACTCTATTTAGTGCTCTTAAAAGTCTAACTTGCTAGTTGAGCCTTCGTGCCACGTTTCGTAAGGTAGACGCGAATAGACCAAGTTATGTCTCGAATTGCACAAAAACGTGAAAAGCTCCTCTATGGAGAGAGTTGAGCATTCCAAAGCATCAATGTGGACCGTTGTACTCTATTTAGTGCTCTTAAAAGTCTAACTTGCTAGTTGAGCCTTCGTGCCACGTTTCGTAAGGTAAAGACGCGAATAGACCAAGTTATGTCTCGAATTGCACAAAAACGTGAAAAGCTCCTCTATGGAGAGAGTTGAGCACTTCCAAAGCATCAATGTGGACCGTTGTACTCTATTTAGTGCTCTTAAAAGTCTAACTTGCTAGTTGAGCCTTCGTGCCACGTTTCGTAAGGTAAAGACGCGAATAGACCAAGTTATGTCTCAAATTGCACAAAAACGTGAAAAGCTCCTCTATGGAGAGAGTTGAGCACTTCCAAAGCATCAATGTGGACCGTTGTACTCTATTTAGTGCTCTTAAAAGTCTAACTTGCTAGTTGAGCCTTCGTGCCACGTTTCGTAAGGTAAAGACGCGAATAGACCAAGTTATGTTGAAATTGCACAAAAACGTGAAAAGCTCCTCTATGGAGAGAGTTGAGCATTCCAAAGCATGAATGTGGACCGTTGTACTCTATTTAGTGCTCTTAAAAGTCTAACTTGCTAGTTGAGCCTTCGTGCCACGTTTCGTAAGGTAAAGACGCGAATAGACCAAGTTATGTCTCAATTGCACAAAAACGTGAAAAGCTCCTCCTATGGAGAGAGTTGAGCACTTCCAAAGCATCAATGTGGACCGTTGTACTCTATTTAGTGCTCTTAAAAGTCTAACTTGCTAGTTGAGCCTTCGTGCCACGTTTCGTAAGGTAAAGACGCGAATAGACCAAGTTATGTCTCAAATTGCACAAAAACGTGAAAAGCTCCTCTATGGAGAGAGTTGAGCACTTCCAAAGCATCAATGTGGACCGTTGTACTCTATTTAGTGCTCTTAAAAGTCTAACTTGCTAGTTGAGCCTTCGTGCCACGTTTCGTAAGGTAAAGACGCGAATAGACCAAGTTATGTCTCGAATTGCACAAAAACGTGAAAAGCTCCTCTATGGAGAGAGTTGAGCACTTCCAAAGCAATGTGTGGACCGTTGTACTCTATTTAGTGCTCTTAAAAGTCTAACTTGCTAGTTGAGCCTTCGTGCCACGTTTCGTAAGGTAAAGATACGAATAGACCAGTTATGTCTGAAATTGCACAAAAACGTGAAAGCTCCCTATGGAGAGAGTTGAGCACTTCCAAAGCATGAATGTGGACCGTTGTACTCTATTTAGTGCTCTTAAAAGTCTAACTTGCTAGTTGAGCCTTCGTGCCACGTTTCGTAAGGTAAAGACGCGAATAGACCAGTTATGTTGAAATTGCACAAAAACGTGAAATGCTCCTCTATGGAGAGAGTTGAGCAATTCCAAAGCATGAATGTGGACCGTTGTACTCTATTTAGTGCTCTTAAAAGTCTAACTTGCTAGTTGAGCCTTCGTGCCACGTTTCGTAAGGTAAAGATGCGAATAGACCAGTTATGTCTGAAATTGCACAAAAACGTGAAAGCTCCCTATGGAGAGAGTTGAGCAATTCCAAAGCATGAATGTGGACCGTTGTACTCTATTTAGTGCTCTTAAAAGTCTAACTTGCTAGTTGAGCCTTCGTGCCACGTTTCGTAAGGTAAAGACGCGAATAGACCAAGTTATGTCTCGAATTGCACAAAAACGTGAAAAGCTCCTCTATGGAGAGAGTTGAGCAATTCCAAAGCATCAATGTGGACCGTTGTACTCTATTTAGTGCTCTTAAAAGTCTAACTTGCTAGTTGAGCCTTCGTGCCACGTTTCGTAGGTAAAGAGCGAATAGACCAAGTTATGTCTCAAATTGCACAAAAACGTGAAAAGCTCCTCTATGGAGAGAGTTGAGCACTTCCAAAGCATCAATGTGGACCGTTGTACTCTATATTGTGCTCTTAAAAGTCTAACTTGCTAGTTGAGCCTTCGTGCCACGTTTCGTAAGGTAAAGACGCGAATAGACCAAGTTAAGTCTCAAATTGCACAAAAACGTGAAAAGCTCCACTATGGAGAGAGTTGAGCATTCCAAAGCATGAATGTGGACCGTTGTACTCTATTTAGTGCTCTTAAAAGTCTAACTTGCTAGTTGAGCCTTCGTGCCACGTTTCGTAAGGTAAAGACGCGAATAGACCAAGTTATGTCTCGAATTGCACAAAAACGTGAAAAGCTCCTCTATGGAGAGAGTTGAGCATTCCAAAGCATCAATGTGGACCGTTGTACTCTATTTAGTGCTCTTAAAAGTCTAACTTGCTAGTTGAGCCTTCGTGCCACGTTTCGTAAGGTAAAGATGCGAATAGACCCAGTTATGTGTGAAATTGTACAAAAACGTGAAATGCTCCCCTATGGAGAGAGTTGAGCAATTCCAAAGCATGAATGTGGACCGTTGTACTGTATTTAGTGCTCTTAAAAGTCTAACTTGCTAGTTGAGCCTTCGTGCCACGTTTCGTAACGTAAAGAGGCGAATAGAGCAAGTTATGTCTCGAATTGCACAAAAACGTGAAAAGCTCATCTATGGAGAGAGTTGAGCACTTGCAAAGCATCAATGTGGACCGTTGCACTCTATTTAGTGCTCTTAAAAGTCTAACTTGCTAGTTCAGCCTTCGTGCCACGTTTCGTAACGTAAAGACGCGAATAGACCAAGTTCTGTCTCAAATTGCACAAAAACGTGAAAAGCTCCTCTATAGAGAGAGTTGAGCACTTCTAAAGCATCAATGTTGACCGTTGTATTCTATTTAGTGCTCTTAAAAGTCTAACTTGCTAGTTGAGCCTTCGTGCCATGTTTCGTAAGGTAAAGATGCGAATAGACCCAGTTATGTGTGAAATTGCACGAAAACGTGAAATGCTCCCCTATGGAGAGAGTTGAGCACTTCCAAAGCATGAATGTGGACCGTTGCACTCTATTTAGTGCTCTTAAAAGTCTAACTTGCTAGTTCAGCCTTCGTGCCACGTTTCGTAACGTAAAGACGCGAATAGTCCAAGTTCTGTCTCAAATTGCACAAAAACGTGAAAAGCTCCACTATGGAGAGAGTTGAGCAATTCCAAAGCATGAATGTGGACCGTTGTGCTCTATTTAGTGCACTTAAAAGTCTAACTTGGTAGTTGAGCCTTCGTGCCACGTTTCGTAAGGTAAAGACGCGAATAGACCAAGTTATGTCTCGAATTGCACAAAAACGTGAAAAGCTCCTCCATAGAGAGAGTTGAGCACTTCCAAAGCATCAATGTTGACCGTTGTATTCTATTTAGTGCTCTTAAAAGTCTAACTTGCTAGTTGAGCCTTCGTGCCACGTTTCGTAAGGTAAAGATGCGAATAGACCCAGTTATGTGTGAAATTACATAAAAACGTGAAATGCTCCCCTATGGAGAGAGTTGAGCACTTCCGAAGCATGAATGTGGACCGTTGCACTCTATTTAGTGCTCTTAAAAGTCTAACTTGCTAGTTCAGCCTTCGTGCCACGTTTCGTAACGTAAAGAGGCGAATAGAGCAAGTTATGTCTCGAGTTGCACAAAAACGTGAAAAGCTCCTCTATGGAGAGAGTTGAGCACTTGCAAAGCATCAATGTGGACCGTTGCACTCTATTTAGTGCTCTTAAAAGTCTAACTTGCTAGTTCAGCCTTCGTGCCACGTTTCGTAACGTAAAGACGCGAATAGACCAAGTTCTGTCTCAAATTGCACAAAAACGTGAAAAGCTCCTCTATAGAGAGAGTTGAGGACCTCCAAAGCATCAATGTTGACCGTTGTATTCTATTTAGTGCTCTTAAAAGTCTAACTTTCTAGTTGAGCCTTCGTGCCACGTTTCGTAAGGTAAAGATGCGAATAGACCCAGTTGTGTGTGAAATTGCACAAAAACGTGAAATTCTCCCCAATGGAGAGAGTTGAGCACTTCCAAAGCATGAATGTCGACCGTTGCACTCTATTTAGTGCTCTTAAAAGTCTAACTTGCTAGTTCAGCCTTCGTGCCACGTTTCATAACGTAAAGACGCGAATAGTCCAAGTTCTGTCTCAAATTGCACAAAAACGTGAAAAGCTCCACTATGGAGAGAGTTGAGCAATTCCAAAGCATGAATGTGGACCGTTGTGCTCTATTTAGTGCTCTTAAAAGTTTAACTTGCTAGTTGAGCCTTCGTGCCACGTTTCGTAAGGTAAAGACGCGAATAGACCAAGTTCTGTCTCGAATTGCACAAAAACGTGAAAAGCTCCTCTATAGAGAGAGTTGAGCACTTCCAAAGCATCAATGTTGACCGTTGTATTCTATTTAGTGCTCTTAAAAGTCTAACTTGCTAGTTGAGCCTTCGTGCCACGTTTCGTAAGGTAAAGATGCGAATAGACCCAGTTATGTGTGAAATTGCACAAAAACGTGAAATGCTCCCCTATGGAGAGAGTTGAGCACTTCCAAAGCATGAATGTGGACCGTTGCACTCTATTTAGTGCTCTTAAAAGTCTAACTTGCTAGTTCAGCCTTCGTGCCACGTTTCGTAACGTAAAGAGGCGAATAGAGCAAGTTATGTCTCGAATTGCACAAAAACGTGAAAAGCTCCTCTATGGAGAGAGTTGAGCACTTGCAAAGCATCAATGTGGACCGTTGCACTCTATTTAGTGCTCTTAAAAGTCTAACTTGCTAGTTCAGCCTTCGTGCCACGTTTGGTAACGTAAAGACGCGAATAGACCAAGTTCTGTCTCAAATTGCACAAAAACGTGAAAAGCTCCTCTATAGAGAGAGTTGAGCACCTCCAAAGCATCAATGTTGACCGTTGTATTCTATTTAGTGCTCTTAAAAGTCTAACTTGCTAGTTGAGCCTTCGTGCCACGTTTCGTAAGGTAAAGATGCGAATAGACCCAGTTGTGTGTGAAATTGCACAAAAACGTGAAATTCTCCCCAATGGAGAGAGTTGAGCACTTCCAAAGCATGAATGTGGACCGTTGCACTCTATTTAGTGCTCTTAAAAGTCTAACTTTCTAGTTGAGCCTTCGTGCCACGTTTCGTAAGGTAAAGATGCGAATAGACCCAGTTGTGTGTGAAATTGCACAAAAACGTGAAATTCTCCCCAATGGAGAGAGTTGAGCACTTCCAAAGCATGAATGTGGACCGTTGCACTCTATTTAGTGCTCTTAAAAGTCTAACTTGCTAGTTCAGCCTTCGTGCCAGTTGTGTGTGAAATTGCACAAAAACGTGAAATTCTCCCCAATGGAGAGAGTTGAGCACTTCCAAAGCATGAATGTGGACCGTTGCACTCTATTTAGTGCTCTTAAAAGTCTAACTTGCTAGTTCAGCCTTCGTGCCACGTTTCATAACGTAAAGACGCGAATAGACCAAGTTCTGTCTCAAATTGCACAAAAACGTGAAAAGCTCCTCTATAGAGAGAGTTGAGCACCTCCAAAGCATCAATGTTGAACGTTGTATTCTATTTAGTGCTCTTAAAAGTCTAACTTGCTAGTTGAGCCTTCGTGCCACGTTTCGTAAGGTAAAGATGCGAATAGACCCAGTTGTGTGTGAAATTGCACAAAAACGTGAAATTCTCCCCAATGGAGAGAGTTGAGCACTTCCAAAGCATGAATGTGGACCGTTGCACTCTATTTAGTGCTCTTAAAAGTCTAACTTTCTAGTTGAGCCTTCGTGCCACGTTTCGTAAGGTAAAGATGCGAATAGACCCAGTTGTGTGTGAAATTGCACAAAAACGTGAAATTCTCCCCAATGGAGAGAGTTGAGCACTTCCAAAGCATGCATGTGGACCGTTGCACTCTATTTAGTGCTCTTAAAAGTCTAACTTGCTAGTTCAGCCTTCGTGCCACGTTTCATAACGTAAAGACGCGAATAGTCCAAGTTCTGTCTCAAATTGCACAAAAACGTGAAAAGCTCCACTATGGAGAGAGTTGAGCAATTCCAAAGCATGAATGTGGACCGTTGTGCTCTATTTAGTGCTCTTAAAAGTCTAACTTGCTAGTTGAGCCTTCGTGCCACGTTTCGTAAGGTAAAGACGCGAATAGACCAAGTTCTGTCTCGAATTGCACAAAAACGTGAAAAGCTCCTCTATAGAGAGAGTTGAGCACTTCCAAAGCATCAATGTTGACCGTTGTATTCTATTTAGTGCTCTTAAAAGTCTAACTTGCTAGTTGAGCCTTCGTGCCACGTTTCGTAAGGTAAAGATGCGAATAGACCCAGTTATGTGTGAAATTGCACAAAAACGTGAAATGCTCCCCTATGGAGAGAGTTGAGCACTTCCGAAGCATGAATGTGGACCGTTGCACTCTATTTAGTGCTCTTAAAAGTCTAACTTGCTAGTTCAGCCTTCGTGCCACGTTTCGTAACGTAAAGAGGCGAATAGAGCAAGTTATGTCTCGAATTGCACAAAAACGTGAAAAGCTCCTCTATGGAGAGAGTTGAGCACTTGCAAAGCATCAATGTGGACCGTTGCACTCTATTTAGTGCTCTTAAAAGTCTAACTTGCTAGTTCAACCTTCGTGCCACGTTTCGTAACGTAAAGACGCGAATAGACCAAGTTCTGTCTCAAATTGCACAAAAACGTGAAAAGCTCCTCTATAGAGAGAGTTGAGCACCTCCAAAGCATCAATGTTGAACGTTGTATTCTATTTAGTGCTCTTAAAAGTCTAACTTGCTAGTTGAGCCTTCGTGCCACGTTTCGTAAGGTAAAGATGCGAATAGACCCAGTTGTGTGTGAAATTGCACAAAAACGTGAAATTCTCCCCAATGGAGAGAGTTGAGCACTTCCAAAGCATGAATGTGGACCGTTGCACTCTATTTAGTGCTCTTAAAAGTCTAACTTGCTAGTTCAGCCTTCGTGCCACGTTTCATAACGTAAAGACGCGAATAGTCCAAGTTCTGTCTCAAATTGCACAAAAACGTGAAAAGCTCCACTATGGAGAGAGTTGAGCAATTCCAAAGCATGAATGTGGACCGTTGTGCTCTATTTAGTGCTCTTAAAAGTCTAACTTGCTAGTTGAGCCTTCGTGCCACGTTTCGTAAGGTAAAGACGCGAATAGACCAAGTTCTGTCTCGAATTGCACAAAAACGTGAAAAGCTCCTCTATCGAGAGAGTTGAGCACTTCCAAAGCATCAATGTTGACCGTTGTATTCTATTTAGTGCTCTTAAAAGTCTAACTTGCTAGTTGAGCCTTCGTGCCACGTTTCGTAAGGTAAAGATGCGAATAGACCCAGTTATGTGTGAAATTGCACAAAAATGTGAAATGCTCCCCTATGGAGAGAGTTGAGCACTTCCGAAGCATGAATGTGGACCGTTGTACTCTATTTAGTGCTCTTAAAAGCCTAACTTACTAGTTGAGCCTTCTTGCCACGTTTCGTAACGTAAAGAGGCTAATAGAGCAAGTTATGTCTCAAATTGCAAAAAAACGTGAAAAACTCCTCTATGGAGAGAGTTGAGCACTTCCAAAGCATCAATGTCGACCGTTGCACTCTATTTAGTGCTCTTAAAAGTCTAACTTGCTAGTTCAGCCTTCGTGCCACGTTTCGTAACGTAAAGACGCGAATAGACCAAGTTCTGTCTCGAATTGCACAAAAACGTGAAAAGCTCCTCTATAGAGAGAGTTGAGCACTTCCAAAGCATCAATGTTGACCGTTGTATTCTATTTAGTGCTCTTAAAAGTCTAACTTGCTAGTTGAGCCTTCGTGCCACGTTTCGTAAGGTAAAGATGCGAATAGACCCAGTTATGTGTGAAATTGCACAAAAACGTGAAATGCTCCCCTATGGAGAGAGTTGAGCAATTCCAAAGCATGAATGTGGACCGTTGTACTCTATTTAGTGCTCTTAAAAGTCTAACTTTCTAGTTGAGCCTTCGTGCCACGTTTCGTAAGGTAAAGAAGCGAATAGACCCAGTTATGTTTGAAATTGCACAAAAACGTGAAATGCTCCTCTATGGAGAGAGTTGAGCAATTCCAAAGCATGAATGTGGACCGTTGTACTCTATTTAGTGCTCTTAAAAGTCTAACTTGCCAGTTGGGCCTTCGTGCCACGTTTCATATGGTAAAGATGCGAATAGACCCAGTTATGTGTGAAATTACACAAAAACGTGAAATGCTCCCCTATGGAGAGAGTTGAGCAATTTCAAAACATGAATGTGGACCGTTGTACTCTATTTAGTGCTGTTAAAAGTCTAACTTGCTAGTTGGGCCTTCGTGCCACGTTTCGTAAGGTATAGACGCGAATAGACCAAGTTATGTCTCGAATTGCACAAAAACGTGAAAAGCTCCTCTATGGAGAGAATTGAGCACTTCCAAAGAATCAATGTGGACCGTTGCACTCTATTTAGTGCTCATAAAAGTCTAACTTGCTACTCGAGCCTTCGTGCCACGTTTCGTAAGGTAAAGACGCGAATAGACCAAGTTATGTCTCGAATTGCACAAAAACGTGAAAAGCTCCTCTATGGAGAGAGTTGAGCACTTGCAAAGCATCAATGTGGACCGTTGTACTCTATTTAGTGCTCTTAAAAGTCTAACTTGCAAGCTGAGCCTTCGTGCCACGTTTCGTAAGGTAAAGATGCGAATAGACCAAGTTATGTTTGAAATTGCACGAAAACGTGAAATGCTCCACTATGGAGAGAGTTCAGCAATTCCAAAGCATGAATGTGGACCGTTGTGCTCTATTTAGTGCTCTTAAAAGTCTAACTTGCTATTTGAGCCTTCGTGCCACGTTTCGTAAGGTAAAGACGCAAATAGACCCAGTTATGTGTGAAATTGCCCAAAAACGTGAAATGCTCCCCTATGGAGAGAGTTGAGCAATTCCAAAGCATGAATGTGGACCGTTGTACTCTATTTAGTGCTCTTAAAAGTCTAACTTGCTAGTTGAGCCTTCGTGCCACGTTTCGTAGGGTAAAGATGCGAATAGACCCAGTTATGTTTGAAATTGCACAAAAACGTGAAATGCTCCACTATGGAGAGAGTTGAGCAATTCCAAAGCATGAATGTGGACCGTTGTACTCTATTTAGTGCTCTTAAAAGTCTAACTTGCCAGTTGGGCCTTCGTGCCACGTTTCATATGGTAAAGATGCGAATAGACCCAGTTATGTGTGAAATTACACAAAAACGTGAAATGCTCCCCTATGGAGAGAGTTGAGCAATTCCAAAACATGAATGTGGACCGTTGTACTCTATTTAGTGCTCTTAAAAGTTTAACTTGCTAGTTGGGCCTTCGTGCCACGTTTCGTAAGGTAAAGACGCGAATAGACCAAGTTATGTCTCGAATTGCACAAAAACGTGAAAAGCTCCTCTATGGAGAGAATTGAGCACTTCCAAAGAATCAATGTGGACAGTTGTACTCTATTTAGTGCTCATAAAAGTCTAACTCGCTAGTTGAGCCTTTGTGCCACGTTTCGTAAGGTAAAGACGCGAATAGACCAAGTTATGTCTCCAATTGCACAAAAACGTGAAAAGAGCCTCTATGGAGAGAGTTGAGCACTTCCAAAGCATCAATGTGGACCGTTATACTCTATTTCGTACTCTTAAAAGTCAAACTTGCTAGTTGAGCCTTCGTGCCACGTTTCGTAGGGTAAAGATGCGAATAGACCCAGTTATGTTTGAAATTGCACAAAAACGTGAAAAAATCCTCTATGGAGAGAGTTGAGCACTTCCAAAGTATGAATATGGACCGTTGTACTCTATTTAGTGCTCTTAAAAGTCTAACTTGCTGGTTGAGCCTTCGTGCCACGTTTCGTAACGTAAAGACACGAATAGAGCAAGTTATGTCTCAAATTACAAAAAAACGTTAAAAGCTCCTCTATGGAGAGAGTTGAGCACTTCCAAAGCATCAATGTGGACCGTTGTACTCTATTTCGTACTCTTAAAAGTCTAACTTGCTAGTTGAGCCTTCGTGCCACGTTTCGTAAGGTAAAGATGCGAATAGACCCAGTTATGTTTGAAATTGCACAAAAACGTGAAAAAATCCTCTATGGAGAGAGTTGAGCACTTCCAAAGTATGAATATGGACCGTTGTACTCTATTTAGTGCTCTTAAAAGTCTAACTTGCTAGTTGAGCCTTCGTGCCACGTTTCGTAACGTAAAGACGCGAATAGAGCAAGTTATGTCTCAAATTGTAAAAAAACGTGAAAAGCTCCTCTATGGAGAGAGTTGAGCACTTGCAAAGCATCAATGTGGACCGTTGTACTCTATTTAGTGCTCTTAAAAGTCTAACTTGCAAGCTGAGCCTTCGTGCCACGTTTCGTAAGGTAAAGATGCGAATAGACCAAGTTATGTTTGAAATTGCACGAAAACGTGAAATGCTCCACTATGGAGAGAGTTGAGCAATTCCAAAGCATGAATGTGGACCGTTGTGCTCTATTTAGTGCTCTTAAAAGTCTAACTTGCTATTTGAGCCTTCGTGCCACGTTTCGTAAGGTAAAGACGCGAATAGACCAAGTTATGTCTCGAATTGCACAAAAACGTGAAAAGCTCCTCTATAGAGAGAGTTGAGCACTTCCAAAGCATCAATGTTGACCGTTGTATTCTATTTAGTGCTCTTAAAAGTCTAACTTGCTAGTTGAGCCTTCGTGCCACGTTTTGTAAGGTAAAGATGCGAATAGACCCAGTTATGTGTGAAATTGCCCAAAAACGTGAAATGCTCCCCTATGGAGAGAGTTGAGCAATTCCAAAGCATGAATGTGGACCGTTGTACTCTATTTAGTGCTTTTAAAAGTCTAACTTTCTAGTTGAGTCTTCGTGCCACGTTTCGTAAGGTAAAGATGCGAATAGACCCAGTTATGTTTGAAATTGCACAAAAACATTAAATGCTCTTCTATGGAGAGAGTTGAGCAATTCCAAAGCATGAATGTAGACCATTGTACTCTATTTAGTGCTCTTAAAAGTCTAACTTGCTGGTTGAGCCTTCGTGCCACGTTTCGTAACGTAAAGACACGAATAGAGCAAGTTATGTCTCAAATTACAAAAAAACGTTAAAAGCTCCTCTATGGAGAGAGTTGAGCACTTCCAAAGCATCAATGTGGACCGTTGTACTCTATTTCGTACTCTTAAAAGTCTAACTTGCTAGTTGAGCCTTCGTGCCACGTTTCGTAAGGTAAAGATGCGAATAGACCCAGTTATGTTTGAAATTGCACAAAAACGTGAAAAAATCCTCTATGGAGAGAGTTGAGCACTTCCAAAGCATGAATATGGACCGTTGTACTCTATTTAGTGCTCTTAAAAGTCTAACTTGCTAGTTGAGCCTTCGTGCCACGTTTCGTAACGTAAAGACGCGAATAGAGCAAGTTATGTCTCAAATTGCAAAAAAACGTGAAAAGCTCCTCTATGGAGAGAGTTGAGCACTTCCAAAGCATCAATGTGGACCGTTGTACTCTATTTAGTGCTCTTAAAAGTCTAACTTGCAAGCTGAGCCTTCGTGCCACGTTTCGTAAGGTAGAGACGCGAATAGACCAAGTTATGTCTTGAATTGCACAAAAACGTGAAAAGCTCCTCTATGGAGATAGTTGAGCACTTCCAAAGCATTAATGTGGACCGTTGTACTCTATTTAGTGCTCTTAAAAGTCTAACTTTCTAGTTGAGCCTTCGTGCCATGTTTCGTAAGGTAAAGATGCGAATAGACCAAGTTATGTTTGAAATTGCACGAAAACGTGAAATGCTCCACTATGGAGAGAGTTGAGCAATTCCAAAGCATGAATGTGGACCGTTGTGCTCTATTTAGTGCTCTTAAAAGTCTAACTTGCTATTTGAGCCTTCGTGCCACGTTTCGTAAGGTAAAGACGCGAATAGACCAAGTTATGTCTCGAATTGCACAAAAACGTGAAAAGCTCCTCTATAGAGAGAGTTGAGCACTTCCAAAGCATCAATGTTGACCGTTGTATTCTATTTAGTGCTCTTAAAAGTCTAACTTGCTAGTTGAGCCTTCGTGCCACGTTTTGTAAGGTAAAGATGCGAATAGACCCAGTTATGTGTGAAATTGCCCAAAAACGTGAAATGCTCCCCTATGGAGAGAGTTGAGCAATTCCAAAGCATGAATGTGGACCGTTGTACTCTATTTAGTGCTCTTAAAAGTCTAACTTTCTAGTTGAGTCTTCGTGCCACGTTTCGTAAGGTAAAGATGCGAATAGACCCAGTTATGTTTGAAATTGCACAAAAACGTGAAATGCTCCACTATGGAGAGAGTTGAGCAATTCCAAAGCATGAATGTGTACCGTTGTACTCTATTTAGTACTCTTAAAAGTCTAACTTGCTAGTTGGGCCTTCGTGCCACGTTTTGTAAGGTAAAGATGCGAATAGACCCAGTTATGTGTGAAATTGCACAAAAACGTGAAATGCTCCCCTATGGAGAGAGTTGAGCAATTCCAAAGCATGAATGTGGACCGTTGTACTCTATTTAGTGCTCTTAAAAGTCTAACTTGCTAGTTGAGCCTTCGTGCCACGTTTCGTAGGGTAAAGATGCGAATAGACCCAGTTATATTTGAAATTGCACAAAAACGTGAAATGCTCCACTATGGAGAGAGTTGAGCAATTCCAAAGCATGAATGTGGACCGTTGTACTCTATTTAGTGCTCTTAAAAGTCTAACTTGCCAGTTGGGCCTTCGTGCCACGTTTCATATGGTAAAGATGCGAATAGACCCAGTTATGTGTGAAATTACACAAAAATGTGAAATGCTCCCCTATGGAGAGAGTTGAGCAATTCCAAAACATGAATGTGGACCGTTGTACTCTATTTAGTGCTCTTAAAAGTTTAACTTGCTAGTTGGGCCTTCGTGCCACGTTTCGTAAGGTAAAGACGCGAATAGACCAAGTTATGTCTCGAATTGCACAAAAACGTGAAAAGCTCCTCTATGGAGAGAATTGAGCACTTCCAAAGAATCAATGTGGACAGTTGTACTCTATTTAGTGCTCATAAAAGTCTAACTCGCTAGTTGAGCCTTTGTGCCACGTTTCGTAAGGTAAAGACGCGAATAGACCAAGTTATGTCTCCAATTGCACAAAAACGTGAAAAGAGCCTCTATGGAGAGAGTTGAGCACTTCCAAAGCATCAATGTGGACCGTTATACTCTATTTCGTACTCTTAAAAGTCAAACTTGCTAGTTGAGCCTTCGTGCCACGTTTCGTAGGGTAAAGATGCGAATAGACCGAGTTATGTTTGAAATTGCACAAAAACGTGAAAAAATCCTCTATGGAGAGAGTTGAGCACTTCCAAAGCATGAATGTGGACCGTTGCACTCTATTTAGTGCTCTTAAAAGTCTAACTTGCAAGCTGAGCCTTCGTGCCACGTTTCGTAAGGTAAAGATGCGAATAGACCAAGTTATGTTTGAAATTGCACGAAAACGTGAAATGCTCCACTATGGAGAGAGTTGAGCAATTCCAAAGCATGAATGTGGACCGTTGTGCTCTATTTAGTGCTCTTAAAAGTCTAACTTGCTATTTGAGCCTTCGTGCCACGTTTCGTAAGGTAAAGACGCGAATAGACCAAGTTATGTCTCGAATTGCACAAAAACGTGAAAAGCTCCTCTATAGAGAGAGTTGAGCACTTCCAAAGCATCAATGTTGACCGTTGTATTCTATTTAGTGCTCTTAAAAGTCTAACTTGCTAGTTGAGGCCTTCGTGCCACGTTTTGTAAGGTAAAGATGCGAATAGACCCAGTTATGTGTGAAATTGCCCAAAAACGTGAAATGCTCCCCTATGGAGAGAGTTGAGCAATTCCAAAGCATGAATGTGGACCGTTGTACTCTATTTAGTGCTCTTAAAAGTCTAACTTTCTAGTTGAGTCTTCGTGCCCACGTTTCGTAAGGTAAAGAATGCGAATAGACCCAGTTATGTTTGAAATTGCACAAAAAACGTTAAATGCTCTTCTATGGAGAGAGTTGAGCAATTCCAAAGCATGAATGTAGACCATTGTACTCTATTTAGTGCTCTTAAAAGTCTAACTTGCTGGTTGAGCCTTCGTGCCACGTTTCGTAACGTAAAGACACGAATAGAGCAAGTTATGTCTCAAATTACAAAAAAACGTTAAAAGCTCCTCTATGGAGAGAGTTGAGCACTTCCAAAGCATCAATGTGGACCGTTGTACTCTATTTCGTACTCTTAAAAGTCTAACTTGCTAGTTGAGCCTTCGTGCCACGTTTCGTAAGGTAAAGATGCGAATAGACCCAGTTATGTTTGAAATTGCACAAAAACGTGAAAAAATCCTCTATGGAGAGAGTTGAGCACTTCCAAAGCATGAATATGGACCGTTGTACTCTATTTAGTGCTCTTAAAAGTCTAACTTGCTAGTTGAGCCTTCGTGCCACGTTTCGTAACGTAAAGACGCGAATAGAGCAAGTTATGTCTCAAATTGCAAAAAAACGTGAAAAGCTCCTCTATGGAGAGAGTTGAGCACTTCCAAAGCATCAATGTGGACCGTTGTACTCTATTTAGTGCTCTTAAAAGTCTAACTTTCTAGTTGAGCCTTCGTGCCATGTTTCGTAAGGTAAAGATGCGAATAGACCCAGTTATGTTTGAAATTGCACAAAAACGTTAAATGCTCCTCTATGGAGAGAGTTGAGCAATTCCAAAGCATGAATGTGGACCGTTGTACTCTATTTAGTGCTCTTAAAAGTCTAACTTGCTAGTTGAGCCTTCGTGCCACGTTTCGTAAGGTAAAGATGCGAATAGACCAAGTTATGTTTGAAATTGCACGAAAACGTGAAATGCTCCACTATGGAGAGAGTTGAGCAATTCCAAAGCATGAATGTGGACCGTTGTACTCTATTTAGTGCTCTTAAAAGCCTAACTTGCTAGTTGAGCCTTCGTGCCACGTTTCGTAAGGTAAAAACGCGAATAGACCAAGTTATGTCTCGAATTGCACAAAAACAAGAAAAGCTCCTCTATGGAGAGAGTTGAGCACTTCCAAAGCATCAATGTGGACCGTTGTACTCTATTTAGTGCTCATAAAAGTCTAACTTGCTACTCGAGCCTTCGTGCCACGTTTCGTAAGGTAAAGACGCGAATAGACCAAGTTATGTCTCGAATTGCACAAAAACGTGAAAAGCTCCTCTATGGAGAGAGTTAAGCACTTCCAAAAGCATCAATGTGGACCGTTGCACTCTATTTAGTGCTCTTAAAAGTCTAACTTGCTAGTTCAGCCTTCTTGCACGTTTCGTACGTAAAGACGCGAAATAGACCAAGTTTCTGTCTCAAATTGCACAAAAACGTGAAATGCTCCACTATGGAGAGAGTTGAGCAATTCCAAAGCATGAATGTGGACCGTTGTACTCTATTTAGTGCTCTTAAAAGTCTAACTTGCTAGTTGGGCCTTCGTGCCCCGTTTCGTAAGGTAAAAACGCGAATAGACCAAGTTATGTCTTGAATTGCACAAAAACAAGAAAAGCTCCTCTATGGAGAGAGTTGAGCACTTCCAAAGCATCAATGTGGACCGTTGTACTCTATTTAGTGCTCTTAAAAGTCTAACTTGCTAGTTGAGCCTTCGTGCCACGTTTCGTTTGGTAAAGATGCGAATAGACCCAGTTATGTTTGAAATTGCACAAAAACGTGAAATGCTCCACTATGGAGAGAGTTGAGCAATTCCAAAGCATGAATGTGGACCGTTGTGCTCTATTTAGTGCTCTTAAAAGTCTAACTTGCTAGTTGAGCCTTCGTGCCACTTTTCGTAAGGCAAAGACGCGAATAGACCAAGTTATGTCTCGAATTGCACAAAAACGTGAAAAGCTCCTCTATAGAGAGAGTTGAGCACTTCCTAAGCATCAATGTTGACCGTTGTATTCTATTTAGTGCTCTTAAAAGTCTAACTTGCTAGTTGAGCCTTCGGGCCACGTTTCGTAAGGTAAAGAAGCGAATAGACCCAGTTATGTGTGAAATTGCACAAAAACGTGAAATGCTCCCCTATGGAGAGAGTTGAGCAATTCCAAAGCATGAATGTGGACCGTTGTACTCTATTTAGTGCTCTTAAAAGTCTAACTTTCTAGTTGAGCCCTTCGTGCCATGTTTCGTAGGTAAAGATGCGAATAGACCCAGTTATGTTTGAAATTGCACAAAAACGTTAAATGCTCCTCTATGGAGAGAGTTGAGCAATTCCAAAGCATGAATGTGGACCGTTGTACTCTATTAGTGCTCTTAAAAGTCTAACTTGCTAGTTGAGCCTTCGTGCCACGTTTCGTAGGGTAAAGATGCGAATAGACCCAGTTATGTTTGAATTGCACAAAAACGTGAAATGCTCCACTATGGAGAGAGTTGAGGCAATTCCAAAGCATGAATGTGTACCGTTGTACTCTATTTAGTACTCTTAAAAGTCTAACTTGCTAGTTGGGCCTTCGTGCCACGTTTTTGTAAGGTAAAGATGCGAATAGACCCAGTTATGTGTGAAATTGCACAAAAACGTGAAATGCTCCCCTATGGAGAGAGTTTGAGCAATTCCAAAAGCATGAATGTGGACCGTTGTACTCTAATTTAGTGCTCTTAAAAAGTCTAACTTGCTGTTGGGCCTTCGGGCCACGTTTCGTAAGGTAAAGACGCGAATAGACCAAGTTATGTCTCGAATTGCACAAAAACGTGAAAAGCTCCTCTGTGGAGAGAGTTGAGCACTTCCAAAGCATCAATGTGGACAGTAGTATTCTATTTAGTGCCCATAAAAGTCTAACTTGCTAGTTGAGCCTTCGTGCCACGTTTCGTAAGGTAAAGACGCGAATAGACCAAGTTATGTCTCGAATTGCACAAAAACGTGAAACGCTCCTCTATGGAGAGAGTTGAGCAATTCCAAAGCATGAATGTGGACCATCGTACTCTATTTAGTGCTCCTCAAAGCCTAACTTACTAGTTGAGCCTTCTTGCCACGTTTCGCAACGTAAAGAGGCGAATAGAGCAAGTTATGTCTCAAATTGCACAAAAACGTGAAAAACTCCTCTATGGAGAGAGTTGAGCACTTCCAAAGCATGAATATGGACGTTGTACTCTATTTAGTGCTCTTAAAAGTCTAACTTGCTATTGAGCCTTCGTGCCACGTTTCGTAACGTAAAGACGCGAATAGAGCAAGTTATGTCTCAAATTGCAAAAAAACGTGAAAAGCTCCTCTATGGAGAGAGTTGAGCACTTCCAAAGCATCAATGTGGACCGTTGTACTCTATTTAGTGCTCTTAAAAGTCTAACTTGCTAGTTGAGCCTTCGTGCCACGTTTCGTAAGGTAAAGATGCGAATAGACCAAGTTATTTGAAATTGCACAAAAACGTGAAATGCTCCTCTATGGAGAGAGTTGAGCAATTCCAAAGCATGAATGTGGACCGTTGTACTCTATTTAGTGCTCTTAAAAGTCTAACTTGCTAGTTGAGCCTTCGTGCCACGTTTCGTAAGGTAAAGACGCGAATAGACCAAGTTATGTCTCGAATTGCACAAAAACGTGAAAAGCTCCTCTATGGAGAGAGTTGAGCACTTCCAAAGCATCAATGTGGACCGTTGTACTCTATTTAGTGCTCTTAAAAGTCTAACTTGCTAGTTGAGCCTTCGTGCCACGTTTCGTAAGGTAAAGACGCGAATAGACCAAGTTATGTCTCGAATTGCACAAAAACGTGAAAAGCTCCTCTATGGAGAGAGTTGAGCATTCCAAAGCATCAATGTGGACCGTTGTACTCTATTTAGTGCTCTTAAAAGTCTAACTTGCTAGTTGAGCCTTCGTGCCACGTTTCGTAAGGTAAAGACGCGAATAGACCAAGTTGTCTCAAATTGCACAAAAACGTGAAAGCTCCCTATGGAGAGAGTTGAGCAATTCCAAAGCATGAATGTGGACCGTTGTACTCTATTTAGTGCTCTTAAAAGTCTAACTTGCTAGTTGAGCCTTCGTGCCACGTTTCGTAAGGTAAAGACGCGAATAGACCAAGTTATGTCTCGAAATTGCACAAAAACGTGAAAAGCTCCTATGGAGAGAGTTGAGCACTTCCAAAGCATCAATGTGGACCGTTGTACTCTATTTAGTGCTCTTAAAAGTCTAACTTGCTAGTTGAGCCTTCGTGCCACGTTTCGTAAGGTAAAGTGCGAATAGACCAAGTTATGTGAAATTGCACAAAAACGTGAAAGCTCCCTATGGAGAGAGTTGAGCAATTCCAAAGCATGAATGTGGACCGTTGTACTCTATTTAGTGCTCTTAAAAGTCTAACTTGCTAGTTGGGCCTTCGTGCCCCGTTTCGTAAGGTAAAGACGCGAATAGACCAAGTTATGTCTCGAATTGCACAAAAACTTGAAAAGCTCCTCTATGGAGAGAGTTGAGCACTTCCAAAGCATAAATGTGGACGTTGTACTCTATCTAGTGCTCTTAAAAGTCTAACTTGCTAGTTGAGCCTTCGTGCCACGTTTATTAAGGCAAAGACGCGAATAGACCAAGTTATGTCTCGAATTGCACAAAAACGTGAAAAGCTCCTCTATAGAGAGAGTTGAGCACTTCCTAAGCATCAATGTTGACCGTTGTATTCTATTTAGTGCTCTTAAAAGTCTAACTTGCTAGTTGAGCCTTCGTGCCACGTTTCGTAAGGTAAAGAAGCGAATAGACCCAGTTATGTGTGAAATTGCAAAAAACGTGAAATGCTCCCTATGGAGAGAGTTGAGCAATTCCAAAGCATGAATGTGGACCGTTGTACTCTATTTAGTGCTCTTAAAAGTCTAACTTGCTAGTTGAGCCTTCGTGCCACGTTTCGTAAGGTAAAGATGCGAATAGACCAGTTATGTTGAAATTGCACAAAAACGTAAATGCTCCCTATGGAGAGAGTTGAGCAATTCCAAAGCATGAATGTGGACCGTTGTACTCTATTTAGTGCTCTTAAAAGTCTAACTTGCTAGTTGAGCCTTCGTGCCACGTTTCGTAAGGTAAAGACGCGAATAGACCAAGTTATGTCTCGAATTGCACAAAAACGTGAAAAGCTCCTCTGGAGAGAGTTGAGCACTTCCAAAGCATCAATGTGGACCGTTGTACTCTATTTAGTGCTCTTAAAAGTCTAACTTGCTAGTTGAGCCTTCGTGCCACGTTTCGTAAGGTAAAGACGCGAATAGACCAAGTTATGTCTCGAAATTGCACAAAAACGTGAAAGCTCCTATGGAGAGAGTTGAGCAATCCAAAGCATGAATGTGGACCGTGTACTCTATTTAGTGCTCTAAAAGTCTAACTTGCTAGTTGAGCCTTCGTGCCACGTTTCGTAAGGTAAAGACGCGAATAGACCAAGTTATGTCTCAAATTGCACAAAAACGTGAAAAGCTCCTCTATGGAGAGAGTTGAGCACTTCCAAAGCATCAATGTGGACCGTTGTACTCTATTTAGTGCTCTTAAAAGTCTAACTTGCTAGTTGAGCCTTCGTGCCACGTTTCGTAAGGTAAAGACGCGAATAGACCAAGTTATGTCTCGAATTGCACAAAAACGTGAAAAGCTCCTCTATGGAGAGAGTTGAGCACTTCCAAAGCATCAATGTGGACCGTTGTACTCTATTTAGTGCTCTTAAAAGTCTAACTTGCTAGTTGAGCCTTCGTGCCACGTTTCGTAACGTAAAGACGCGAATAGACCAAGTTATGTCTCAAATTGCACAAAAACGTGAAAGCTCCACTATGGAGAGAGAGCAATTCCAAAGCATGAATGTGGACCGTTGTACTCTATTTAGTGCTCTTAAAAGTCAACTTGCTAGTTGAGCCTTCGTGCCACGTTTCGTAAGGTAAAGACGCGAATAGACCAAGTTATGTCTCGAATTGCACAAAAACGTGAAAAGCTCCTCTATGGAGAGATTGAGCAATTCCAAAGCATCAATGTGGACCGTTGTACTCTATTTAGTGCTCTTAAAAGTCTAACTTGCTAGTTGAGCCTTCGTGCCACGTTTCGTAAGGTAAAGAGGCGAATAGACCAGTTATGTCTGAAATTGCACAAAAACGTGAAAGCTCCTCTATGGAGAGAGTTGAGCAATTCCAAAGCATGAATGTGGACCGTTGTACTCTATTTAGTGCTCTTAAAAGTCTAACTTGCTAGTTGAGCCTTCGTGCCACGTTTCGTAAGGTAAAGACGCGAATAGACCAAGTTATGTCTCGAATTGCACAAAAACGTGAAAAGCTCCTCTATGGAGAGAGTTGAGCAATTCCAAAGCATCAATGTGGACCGTTGTACTCTATTTAGTGCTCTTAAAAGTCTAACTTGCTAGTTGAGCCTTCGTGCCACGTTTCGTAAGGTAAAGACGCGAATAGACCAAGTTATTCTGAAATTGCACAAAAACGTGAAAAGCTCCACTATGGAGAGAGTTGAGCACTTCCAAAGCATGAATGTGGACCGTTGTACTCTATTTAGTGCTCTTAAAAGTCTAACTTGCTAGTTGAGCCTTCGTGCCACGTTTCGTAAGGTAAAGACGCGAATAGACCAAGTTTGTCTCAAATTGCACAAAAACGTGAAAAGCTCCACTATGGAGAGAGTTGAGCAATTCCAAAGCATGAATGTGGACCGTTGTACTCTATTTAGTGCTCTTAAAAGTCTAACTTGCTAGTTGAGCCTTCGTGCCACGTTTCGTGGTAAAGATGCGAATAGACCAGTTATGTTGAAATTGCACAAAACGTGAAATGCTCCACTATGGAGAGAGTTGAGCAATTCCAAAGCATGAATGTGGACCGTTGTACTCTATTTAGTGCTCTTAAAAGTCTAACTTGCTAGTTGAGCCTTCGTGCCACGTTTCGTAACGTAAAGACGCGAATAGACCAAGTTATGTCTCGAATTGCACAAAAACGTGAAAAGCTCCTCTATAGAGAGAGTTGAGCAATTCCAAAGCATCAATGTGGACCGTTGTACTCTATTTAGTGCTCTTAAAAGTCTAACTTGCTAGTTGAGCCTTCGTGCCACGTTTCGTGGTAAAGATGCGAATAGACCCAAGTTATGTTTGAAATTGCACAAAAACGTGAAATGCCCCTATGGAGAGAGTTGAGCAATTCCAAAGCATGAATGTGGACCGTTGTACTCTATTTAGTGCTCTTAAAAGTCTAACTTGCTAGTTGAGCCTTCGTGCCACGTTTCGTAAGGTAAAGCGCGAATAGACCAAGTTATGTCTCGAATTGCACAAAAACGTGAAAAGCTCCTCTATGGAGAGAGTTGAGCACTTCCAAAGCATCAATGTGGACCGTTGTACTCTATTTAGTGCTCATAAAAGTCTAACTTGCTAGTTGAGCCTTCGTGCCACGTTTCGTAAGGTAAAGACGCGAATAGACCAAGTTATGTCTCGAATTGCACAAAAACGTGAAAAGCTCCTCAATGGAGAGAGTTGAGCACTTCCAAAGCAATATGGACCGTTGTACTCTATTTAGTGCTCTTAAAAGTCTAACTTGCTAGTTGGCCTTCGTGCCACGGTTTGTAAGGTAAAGATGCGAATAGACCAGTTATGTCGAATTGCACAAAAACGTGAAAGCTCCCTATGGAGAGAGTTGAGAGCAATTCCAAAGCATGAATGTGGACCGTTGTACTCTATTTAGTGCTCTTAAAAGCTAACTTGCTAGTTGGCCTTCGTGCCACGTTTCGTAAGGTAAAGACGCGAATAGACCAAGTTATGTCTCGAATTGCACAAAAACGTGAAAAGCTCCTCTGTGGAGAGAGTTGAGCACTCCAAAGCATCAATGTGGACCGTTGTACTCTATTTAGTGCTCTTAAAAGTCTAACTTGCTAGTTGAGCCTTCGTGCCACGTTTCGTAAGGTAAAGACGCGAATAGACCAAGTTATGTCTGAAATTGCACAAAAACGTGAAAGCTCCTCTATGGAGAGAGTTGAGCATTCCAAAGCATGAATGTGGACCGTCGTACTCTATTTAGTGCTCCTAAAAGCCTAACTTACTAGTTGAGCCTTCTTGCCACGTTTCGCAACGTAAAGAGGCGAATAGAGCAAGTTATGTCTCAAATTGCGCAAAAACGTGAAAAACTCCTCTATGGAGAGAGTTGAGCACTTCCAAAGCATGAATATGGACCGTTGTACTCTATTTAGTGCTCTTAAAAGTCTAACTTGCTAGTTGAGCCTTCGTGCCACGTTTCGTAACGTAAAGACGCGAATAATGCAAGTTATGTCTCAAATTACAAAAAAACGTGAAAAGCTCCTCTATGGAGAGAGTTGAGCACTTCCAAAGCATCAATGTGGACCGTTATACTCTATTTAGTGCTCTTAAAAAGTCTAACTTGCAAGCTGAGCCTTCGTGCCACGTTTCGTAAGGTAAAGATGCGAATAGACCAAGTTATGTTTGAAAATTGCTCGAAAACGTGAAATGCTCCACTATGGAGAGAGTTGAGCAATTCCAAAGCATGAATGTGGACCGTTGTACTCTATTTAGTGCTCTTAAAAGTCTAACTTGCTAGTTGGGCCTTCGTGCCACGTTTCGTAAGGTAAAGACGCGAATAGACCAAGTTATGTCTCGAATTGCACAAAAACGTGAAAAGCTCCACTATGGAGAGAGTTGAGCAATTCCAAAGCATGAATGTGGACCGTTGTACTCTATTTAGTGCTCTTAAAAGTCTAACTTGCTAGTTGAGCCTTCGTGCCACGTTTCGTTTGGTAAAGATGCGAATAGACCCAGTTATGTTTGAAATTGCACGAAAACGTGAAATGCTCCACTATGGAGAGAGTTGAGCAATTCCAAAGCATGAATGTGGACCGTTGTGCTCTATTTAGTGCTCTTAAAAGTCTAACTTGCTAGTTGAGCCTTCGTGCCACGTTTCGTAACGTAAAGACGCGAATAGACCAAGTTATGTCTCGAATTGCACAAAAACGTGAAAAGCTCCTCTATAGAGAGAGTTGAGCAATTCTAAAGCATCAATGTGGACCGTTATACTCTATTTAGTGCTCTTAAAGTCTAACTTGCTAGTTGAGCCTTCGTGCCACGTTTCGTATGGTAAAGATGCGAATAGACCCAGTTATGTTTGAAATTGCACAAAAACGTGAAATGCTCCCCTATGGAGAGAGTTGAGCAATTCCAAAGCATGAATGTGGACCGTTGTACTCTATTTAGTGCTCTTAAAAGTCTAACTTGCTAGTTGAACCTTCGTGCCATGTTTCGTAAGGTAAAGGCGCGAATAGACCAAGTTATGTCTCGAATTGCACAAAAATGTGAAAAGCTCCTCTATGGAGAGAGTTGAGCACTTCCAAAGCATCAATGTGGACCGTTGTACTCTATTTAGTGCTCATAAAAGTCTAACTTGCTAGTTGAGCCTTCGTGTCACGTTTCGTAAGGTAAAGACGCGAATAGACCAAGTTATGTCTCGAATTGCACAAAAACGTGAAAAGCTCCTCAATGGAGAGAGTTGAGCACTTCCAAAGCATCAATATGGACCGTTGTACTCTATTTAGTACTCTTAAAAGTCTAACTTGCTAGTTGGGCCTTCGTGCCACGTTTTGTAAGGTAAAGATGCGAATAGACCCAGTTATGTGTGAAATTGCACAAAAACGTGAAATGCTTCCCTATGGAGAGAGTTGTGCAATTCCAAAGCATGAATGTGGACCGTTGTACTCTATTTAGTGCTCTTAAAAGTCTAACTTGCTAGTTGGGCCTTCGTGCCACGTTTCGTAAGGTAAAGACGCGAATAGACCAAGTTATGTCTCGAATTGCACAAAAACGTGAAAAGCTCCTCTATGGAGAGAGTTGAGCAATTCTAAAGCATCAATGTGGACCGTTATACTCTATTTAGTGCTCTTAAAAGTCTAACTTGCTAGTTGAGCCTTCGTGCCACGTTTCGTAAGGTAAAGAGGCGAATAGACCCAGTTATGTGTGAAATTGCACAAAAACGTGAAATGCTCCACTATGGAGAGAGTTGAGCAATTCCAAAGCATGAATGTGGACCGTTGTACTCTATTTAGTGCTCTTAAAAGTCTAACTTGCTAGTTGGGCCTTCGTGCCACGTTTCGTAAGGTAAAGACGCGAATAGACCAAGTTATGTCTCGAATTGCACAAAAACGTGAAAAGCTCCTCTATGGAGAGAGTTGAGCAATTCCAAAGCATCAATGTGGACCGTTGTACTCTATTTAGTGCTCTTAAAAGTCTAACTTGCTAGTTGAGCCTTCGTGCCACGTTTCGTAAGGTAAAGAGGCGAATAGACCCAGTTATGTGTGAAATTGCACAAAAACGTGAAATGCTCCACTATGGAGAGAGTTGAGCACTTCCAAAGCATGAATGTGGACCGTTGTACTCTATTTAGTGCTCTTAAAAGTCTAACTTGCTAGTTGGGCCTTCGTGCCACGTTTCGTAACGTAAAGACGCGAATAGACCAAGTTCTGTCTCAAATTGCACAAAAACGTGAAAAGCTCCACTATGGAGAGAGTTGAGCAATTCCAAAGCATGAATGTGGACCGTTGTACTCTATTTAGTGCTCTTAAAAGTCTAACTTGCTAGTTGAGCCTTCGTGCCACGTTTCGTTTGGTAAAGATGCGAATAGACCCAGTTATGTTTGAAATTACACGAAAACGTGAAATGCTCCACTATGGAGAGAGTTGAGCAATTCCAAAGCATGAATGTGGACCGTTGTGCTCTATTTAGTGCTCTTAAAAGTCTAACTTGCTAGTTGAGCCTTCGTGCCACGTTTCGTAACGTAAAGACGCGAATAGACCAAGTTATGTCTCGAATTGCACAAAAACGTGAAAAGCTCCTCCATAGAGAGAGTTGAGCAATTCTAAAGCATCAATGTGGACCGTTATACTCTATTTAGTGCTCTTAAAAGTCTAACTTGCTAGTTGAGCCTTCGTGCCACGTTTCGTATGGTAAAGATGCGAATAGACCCAGTTATGTTTGAAATTGCACAAAAACATGAAATGCTCCCCTATGGAGAGAGTTGAGCAATTCCAAAGCATGAATGTGGACCGTTGTACTCTATTTAGTGCTCTTAAAAGTCTAACTTGCTAGTTGAACCTTCGTGCCATGTTTCGTAAGGTAAAGGCGCGAATAGACCAAGTTATGTCTCGAATTGCACAAAAATGTGAAAAGCTCCTCTATGGAGAGAGTTGAGCACTTCCAAAGCATCAATGTGGACCGTTGTACTCTATTTAGTGCTCATAAAAGTCTAACTTGCTAGTTGAGCCTTCGTGTCACGTTTCGTAAGGTAAAGACGCGAATAGACCAAGTTATGTCTCGAATTGCACAAAAACGTGAAAAGCTCCTCAATGGAGAGAGTTGAGCACTTCCAAAGCATCAATATGGACCGTTGTACTCTATTTAGTACTCTTAAAAGTCTAACTTGCTAGTTGGGCCTTCGTGCCACGTTTTGTAAGGTAAAGATGCGAATAGACCCAGTTATGTGTGAAATTGCACAAAAACGTGAAATGCTTCCCTATGGAGAGAGTTGAGCAATTCCAAAGCATGAATGTGGACCGTTGTACTCTATTTAGTGCTCTTAAAAGTCTAACTTGCTAGTTGGGCCTTCGTGCCACGTTTCGTAAGGTAAAGACGCGAATAGACCAAGTTATGTCTCGAATTGCACAAAACGTGAAAAGCTCCTCTGTGGAGAGAGTTGAGCACTTCCAAAGCATCAATGTGGACAGTTGTATTCTATTTAGTGCTCATAAAAGGTCTAACTTGCTAGTTGAGCCTTCGTGCCACGTTTCGTAAGGTAAAGACGCGAATAGACGAAGTTATGTCTCGAATTGCACAAAAACGTGCAAAGCTCCTCTATGGAGAGAGTTGAGCAATTCCAAAGCATGAATGTGGACCGTCGTACTCTATTTAGTGCTCCTAAAAGCCTAACTTACTAGTTGAGCCTTCTTGCCACGTTTCGCAACGTAAAGAGGCGAATAGAGCAAGTTATGTCTCAAATTGCGCAAAAACGTGAAAAACTCCTCTATGGAGAGAGTTGAGCACTTCCAAAGCATGAATATGGACCGTTGTACTCTATTTAGTGCTCTTAAAAGTCTAACTTGCTAGTTGAGCCTTCGTGCCACGTTTCGTTTGGTAAAGATGCGAATAGACCCAGTTATGTTTGAAATTGCACGAAAACGTGAAATGCTCCACTATGGAGAGAGTTGAGCAATTCCAAAGCATGAATGTGGACCGTTGTGCTCTATTTAGTGCTCTTAAAAGTCTAACTTGCTAGTTGAGCCTTCGTGCCACGTTTCGTAACGTAAAGACGCGAATAGACCAAGTTATGTCTCGAATTGCACAAAAACGTGAAAAGCTCCTCCATAGAGAGAGTTGAGCAATTCTAAAGCATCAATGTGGACCGTTATACTCTATTTAGTGCTCTTAAAAGTCTAACTTGCTAGTGAGCCTTCGTGCCACGTTTCGTATGGTAAAGATGCGAATAGACCCAGTTATGTTTGAAATTGCACAAAAACGTGAAATGCTCCCCTATGGAGAGAGTTGAGCAATTCCAAAGCATGAATGTGGACCGTTGTACTCTATTTAGTGCTCTTAAAAGTCTAACTTGCTAGTTGAACCTTCGTGCCATGTTTCGTAAGGTAAAGGCGCGAATAGACCAAGTTATGTCTCGAATTGCACAAAAATGTGAAAAGCTCCTCTATGGAGAGAGTTGAGCACTTCCAAAGCATCAATGTGGACCGTTGTACTCTATTTAGTGCTCATAAAAGTCTAACTTGCTAGTTGAGCCTTCGTGTCACGTTTCGTAAGGTAAAGACGCGAATAGACCAAGTTATGTCTCGAATTGCACAAAACGTGAAAAGCTCCTCAATGGAGAGAGTTTGAGCACTTCCAAAGCATCAATATGGACCGTTGTACTCTATTTAGTACTCTTAAAAGTCTAACTTGCTAGTTGGGCCTTCGTGCCACGTTTTGTAAGGTAAAGATGCGAATAGACCCAGTTATGTGTGAAATTGCACAAAAACGTGAAATGCTTCCCTATGGAGAGAGTTGAGCAATTCCAAAGCATGAATGTGGACCGTTGTACTCTATTTAGTGCTCTTAAAAGTCTAACTTGCTAGTTGGGCCTTCGTGCCACGTTTCGTAAGGTAAAGACGCGAATAGACCAAGTTATGTCTCGAATTGCACAAAAACGTGAAAAGCTCCTCTGTGGAGAGAGTTGAGCACTTCCAAAGCATCAATGTGGACAGTTGTATTCTATTTAGTGCTCATAAAAGTCTAACTTGCTAGTTGAGCCTTCGTGCCACGTTTCGTAAGGTAAAGACGCGAATAGACGAAGTTATGTCTCGAATTGCACAAAAACGTGCAAAGCTCCTCTATGGAGAGAGTTGAGCAATTCCAAAGCATGAATGTGGACCGTCGTACTCTATTTAGTGCTCCTAAAAGCCTAACTTACTAGTTGAGCCTTCTTGCCACGTTTCGCAACGTAAAGAGGCGAATAGAGCAAGTTATGTCTCAAATTGCGCAAAAACGTGAAAAACTCCTCTATGGAGAGAGTTGAGCACTTCCAAAGCATGAATATGGACCGTTGTACTCTATTTAGTGCTCTTAAAAGTCTAACTTGCTAGTTGAGCTTTCGTGCCACGTTTCGCAACGTAAAGACGCGAATAATGCAAGTTATGTCTCAAATTACAAAAAAACGTGAAAAGCTCCTCTATGGAGAGAGTTGAGCACTTCCAAAGCATCAATGTGGACCGTTTATACTCTATTAGTGCTCTTAAAAGTCTAACTTGCAAGCTGAGCCTTCGTGCCACGTTTCGTAAGGTAAAGATGCGAATAGACCAAGTTATGTTTGAAATTGCTCGAAAACGTGAAATGCTCCACTATGGAGAGAGTTGAGCAATTCCAAAGCATGAATGTGGACCGTTGTACTCTATTTAGTGCTCTTAAAAGTCTAACTTGCTAGTTGGGCCTTCGTGCCACGTTTCGTAAGGTAAAGACGCGAATAGACCAAGTTATGTCTCGAATTGCACAAAAACGTGAAAAGCTCCACTATGGAGAGAGTTGAGCAATTCCAAAGCATGAATGTGGACCGTTGTACTCTATTTAGTGCTCTTAAAAGTCTAACTTGCTAGTTGAGCCTTCGTGCCACGTTTCGTTTGGTAAAGATGCGAATAGACCCAGTTATGTTTGAAATTGCACGAAAACGTGAAATGCTCCACTATGGAGAGAGTTGAGCAATTCCAAAGCATGAATGTGGACCGTTGTGCTCTATTTAGTGCTCTTAAAAGTCTAACTTGCTAGTTGAGCCTTCGTGCCACGTTTCGTAACGTAAAGACGCGAATAGACCAAGTTATGTCTCGAATTGCACAAAAACGTGAAAAGCTCCTCTATAGAGAGAGTTGAGCAATTCTAAAGCATCAATGTGGACCGTTATACTCTATTTAGTGCTCTTAAAAGTCTAACTTGCTAGTTGAGCCTTCGTGCCACGTTTCGTATGGTAAAGATGCGAATAGACCCAGTTATGTTTGAAATTGCACAAAAACGTGAAATGCTCCCCTATGGAGAGAGTTGAGCAATTCCAAAGCATGAATGTGGACCGTTGTACTCTATTTAGTGCTCTTAAAAGTCTAACTTGCTAGTTGAACCTTCGTGCCATGTTTCGTAAGGTAAAGGCGCGAATAGACCAAGTTATGTCTCGAATTGCACAAAAAATGTGAAAAGCTCCTCTATGGAGAGAGTTGAGCACTTCCAAAGCATCAATGTGGACCGTTGTACTCTATTTAGTGCTCATAAAAGTCTAACTTGCTAGTTGAGCCTTCGTGTCACGTTTCGTAAGGTAAAGACGCGAATAGACCAAGTTATGTCTCGAATTGCACAAAAACGTGAAAAGCTCCTCAATGGAGAGAGTTGAGCACTTCCAAAGCATCAATATGGACCGTTGTACTCTATTTAGTACTCTTAAAAGTCTAACTTGCTAGTTGGGCCTTCGTGCCACGTTTTGTAAGGTAAAGATGCGAATAGACCCAGTTATGTGTGAAATTGCACAAAAACGTGAAATGCTTCCCTATGGAGAGAGTTGAGCAATTCCAAAGCATGAATGTGGACCGTTGTACTCTATTTAGTGCTCTTAAAAGTCTAACTTGCTAGTTGGGCCTTCGTGCCACGTTTCGTAAGGTAAAGACGCGAATAGACCAAGTTATGTCTCGAATTGCACAAAAACGTGAAAAGCTCCTCTGTGGAGAGAGTTGAGCACTTCCAAAGCATCAATGTGGACAGTTGTATTCTATTTAGTGCTCATAAAAGTCTAACTTGCTAGTTGAGCCTTCGTGCCACGTTTCGTAAGGTAAAGACGCGAATAGACGAAGTTATGTCTCGAATTGCACAAAAACGTGCAAAGCTCCTCTATGGAGAGAGTTGAGCAATTCCAAAGCATGAATGTGGACCGTCGTACTCTATTTAGTGCTCCTAAAAGCCTAACTTACTAGTTGAGCCTTCTTGCCACGTTTCGCAACGTAAAGAGGCGAATAGAGCAAGTTATGTCTCAAATTGCGCAAAAAACGTGAAAAACTCCTCTATGGAGAGAGTTGAGCACTTCCAAAGCATGAATATGGACCGTTGTACTCTATTTAGTGCTCTTAAAAGTCTAACTTGCTAGTTGAGCCTTCGTGCCACGTTTCGTAACGTAAAGACGCGAATAATGCAAGTTATGTCTCAAATTACAAAAAAACGTGAAAAGCTCCTCTATGGAGAGAGTTGAGCACTTCCAAAGCATCAATGTGGACCGTTATACTCTATTTAGTGCTCTTAAAAGTCTAACTTGCAAGCTGAGCCTTCGTGCCACGTTTCGTAAGGTAAAGATGCGAATAGACCAAGTTATGTTTGAAATTGCACGAAAACGTGAAATGCTCCACTATGGAGAGAGTTGAGCAATTCCAAAGCATGAATGTGGACCGTTGTACTCTATTTAGTGCTCTTAAAAGTCTAACTTGCTAGTTGGGCCTTCGTGCCACGTTTCGTAAGGTAAAGACGCGAATAGACCAAGTTATGTCTCGAATTGCACAAAAACGTGAAAAGCTCCTCTATGGAGAGAGTTGAGCAATTCCAAAGCATGAATGTGGACCGTTGTACTCTATTTAGTGCTCTTAAAAGTCTAACTTGCTAGTTGAGCCTTCGTGCCACGTTTCGTAAGGTAAAGAGGCGAATAGACCCAGTTATGTGTGAAATTGCACAAAAACGTGAAATGCTCCACTATGGAGAGAGTTGAGCACTTCCAAAGCATGAATGTGGACCGTTTGTACTCTATTTAGTGCTCTTAAAAGTCTAACTTGCTAGTTGGGCCTTCGTGCCACGTTTCGTAACGTAAAGACGCGAATAGACCAATGTTCTGTCTCAAATTGCACAAAAACGTGAAAAGCTCCACTATGGAGAGAGTTGAGCAATTCCAAAGCATGAATGTGGACCGTTGTACTCTATTTAGTGCTCTTAAAAGTCTAACTTGCTAGTTGAGCCTTCGTGCCACGTTTCGTTTGGTAAAGATGCGAATAGACCCAGTTATGTTTGAAATTGCACAAAAACGTGAAATGCTCCACTATGGAGAGAGTTGAGCAATTCCAAAGCATGAAATGTGGACCGTTGTGCTCTATTTAGTGCTCTTAAAAGTCTAACTTGCTAGTTGAGCCTTCGTGCCACGTTTCGTAACGTAAAGACGCGAATAGACCAAGTTATGTCTCGAATTGCACAAAAACGTGAAAAGCTCCTCTATAGAGAGAGTTGAGCAATTCTAAAGCATCAATGTGGACCGTTATACTCTATTTAGTGCTCTTAAAAGTCTAACTTGCTAGTTGAGCCTTCGTGCCACGTTTCGTATGGTAAAGATGCGAATAAACCCAGTTATGTTTGAAATTGCACAAAAACGTGAAATGCTCCCCTATGGAGAGAGTTGAGCAATTCCAAAGCATCAATGTGGACCGTTGTACTCTATTTAGTGCTCTTAAAAGTCTAACTTGCTAGTTGAACCTTCGTGCCATGTTTCGTAAGGTAAAGGCGCGAATAGACCAAGTTATGTCTCGAATTGCACAAAAATGTGAAAAGCTCCTCTATGGAGAGAGTTGAGCACTTCCAAAGCATCAATGTGGACCGTTGTACTCTATTTAGTGCTCATAAAAGTCTAACTTGCTAGTTGAGCCTTCGTGTCACGTTTCGTAAGGTAAAGACGCGAATAGACCAAGTTATGTCTCGAATTGCACAAAAACGTGAAAAGCTCCTCAATGGAGAGAGTTGAGCACTTCCAAAGCATCAATATGGACCGTTGTACTCTATTTAGTACTCTTAAAAGTCTAACTTGCTAGTTGGGCCTTCGTGCCACGTTTTGTAAGGTAAAGATGCGAATAGACCCAGTTATGTGTGAAATTGCACAAAAACGTGAAATGCTTCCCTATGGAGAGAGTTGAGCAATTCCAAAGCATGAATGTGGACCGTTGTACTCTATTTAGTGCTCTTAAAAGTCTAACTTGCTAGTTGGGCCTTCGTGCCACGTTTCGTAAGGTAAAGACGCGAATAGACCAAGTTATGTCTCGAATTGCACAAAAACGTGAAAAGCTCCTCTGTGGAGAGAGTTGAGCACTTCCAAAGCATCAATGTGGACAGTTGTATTCTATTTAGTGCTCATAAAAGTCTAACTTGCTAGTTGAGCCTTCGTGCCACGTTTCGTAAGGTAAAGACGCGAATAGACGAAGTTATGTCTCGAATTGCACAAAAACGTGCAAAGCTCCTCTATGGAGAGAGTTGAGCAATTCCAAAGCATGAATGTGGACCGTCGTACTCTATTTAGTGCTCCTAAAAGCCTAACTTACTAGTTGAGCCTTCTTGCCACGTTTCGCAACGTAAAGAGGCGAATAGAGCAAGTTATGTCTCAAATTGCGCAAAAACGTGAAAAACTCCTCTATGGAGAGAGTTGAGCACTTCCAAAGCATGAATATGGACCGTTGTACTCTATTTAGTGCTCTTAAAAGTCTAACTTGCTAGTTGAGCCTTCGTGCCACGTTTCGTAACGTAAAGACGCGAATAATGCAAGTTATGTCTCAAATTACAAAAAAACGTGAAAAGCTCCTCTATGGAGAGAGTTGAGCACTTCCAAAGCATCAATGTGGACCGTATACTCTATTTAGTGCTCTTAAAAGTCTAACTTGCAAGCTGAGCCTTCGTGCCACGTTTCGTAAGGTAAAGATGCGAATAGACCAAGTTATGTTTGAAATTGCACGAAAACGTGAAATGCTCCACTATGGAGAGAGTTGAGCAATTCCAAAGCATGAATGTGGACCGTTGTACTCTATTTAGTGCTCTTAAAAGTCTAACTTGCTAGTTGGGCCTTCGTGCCACGTTTCGTAAGGTAAAGACGCGAATAGACCAAGTTATGTCTCGAATTGCACAAAAACGTGAAAAGCTCCTCTATGGAGAGAGTTGAGCAATTCCAAAGCATGAATGTGGACCGTTGTACTCTATTTAGTGCTCTTAAAAGTCTAACTTGCTAGTTGAGCCTTCGTGCCACGTTTCGTAAGGTAAAGAGGCGAATAGACCCAGTTATGTGTGAAATTGCACAAAAACGTGAAATGCTCCACTATGGAGAGAGTTGAGCACTTCCAAAGCATGAATGTGGACCGTTGTACTCTATTTAGTGCTCTTAAAAGTCTAACTTGCTAGTTGGGCCTTCGTGCCACGTTTCGTAACGTAAAGACGCGAATAGACCAAGTTCTGTCTCAAATTGCACAAAAACGTGAAAAGCTCCACTATGGAGAGAGTTGAGCAATTCCAAAGCATGAATGTGGACCGTTGTACTCTATTTAGTGCTCTTAAAAGTCTAACTTGCTAGTTGAGCCTTCGTGCCACGTTCGTTTGGTAAAGAAGCGAATAGACCCAGTTATGTTTGAAATTGCACGAAAACGTGAAATGCTCCACTATGGAGAGAGTTGAGCAATTCCAAAGCATGAATGTGGACCGTTGTGCTCTATTTAGTGCTCTTAAAAGTCTAACTTGCTAGTTGAGCCTTCGTGCCACGTTTCGTAACGTAAAGACGCGAATAGACCAAGTTATGTCTCGAATTGCACAAAAACGTGAAAAGCTCCTCTATAGAGAGAGTTGAGCAATTCTAAAGCATCAATGTGGACCGTTATACTCTATTTAGTGCTCTTAAAAGTCTAACTTGCTAGTTGAGCCTTCGTGCCACGTTTCGTATGGTAAAGATGCGAATAGACCCAGTTATGTTTGAAATTGCACAAAAACGTGAAATGCTCCCCTATGGAGAGAGTTGAGCAATTCCAAAGCATCAATGTGGACCGTTGTACTCTATTTAGTGCTCTTAAAAGTCTAACTTGCTAGTTGAACCTTCGTGCCATGTTTCGTAAGGTAAAGGCGCGAATAGACCAAGTTATGTCTCGAATTGCACAAAAATGTGAAAAGCTCCTCTATGGAGAGAGTTGAGCACTTCCAAAGCATCAATGTGGACCGTTGTACTCTATTTAGTGCTCATAAAAGTCTAACTTGCTAGTTGAGCCTTCGTGTCACGTTTCGTAAGGTAAAGACGCGAATAGACCAAGTTATGTCTCGAATTGCACAAAAACGTGAAAAGCTCCTCAATGGAGAGAGTTGAGCACTTCCAAAGCATCAATATGGACCGTTGTACTCTATTTAGTACTCTTAAAAGTCTAACTTGCTAGTTGAGCCTTCGTGCCACGTTTCGTAACGTAAAGACGCGAATAATGCAAGTTATGTCTCAAATTACAAAAAAACGTGAAAAGCTCCTCTATGGAGAGAGTTGAGCACTTCCAAAGCATCAATGTGGACCGTTATACTCTATTTAGTGCTCTTAAAAGTCTAACTTGCAAGCTGAGCCTTCGTGCCACGTTTCGTAAGGTAAAGATGCGAATAGACCAAGTTATGTTTGAAATTGCACGAAAACGTGAAATGCTCCACTATGGAGAGAGTTGAGCAATTCCAAAGCATGAATGTGGACCGTTGTACTCTATTTAGTGCTCTTAAAAGTCTAACTTGCTAGTTGGGCCTTCGTGCCACGTTTCGTAAGGTAAAGACGCGAATAGACCAAGTTATGTCTCGAATTGCACAAAAACGTGAAAAGCTCCTCTATGGAGAGAGTTGAGCAATTCCAAAGCATCAATGTGGACCGTTGTACTCTATTTAGTGCTCTTAAAAGTCTAACTTGCTAGTTGAGCCTTCGTGCCACGTTTCGTATGGTAAAGATACGAATAGACCCAGTTTTGTTTGAAATTGCACAAAAACGTGAAATGCTCCCCTATGGAGAGAGTTGAGCAATTCCAAAGCATGAATGTGGACCGTTGTACTCTATTTAGTGCTCTTAAAAGTCTAACTTGCTAGTTGAACCTTCGTGCCATGTTTCGTAAGGTAAAGGCGCGAATAGACCAAGTTATGTCTCGAATTGCACAAAAATGTGAAAAGCTCCTCTATGGAGAGAGTTGAGCACTTCCAAAGCATCAATGTGGACCGTTGTACTCTATTTAGTGCTCATAAAAGTCTAACTTGCTAGTTGAGCCTTCGTGTCACGTTTCGTAAGGTAAAGACGCGAATAGACCAAGTTATGTCTCGAATTGCACAAAAACGTGAAAAGCTCCTCAATGGAGAGAGTTGAGCACTTCCAAAGCATCAATATGGACCGTTGTACTCTATTTAGTACTCTTAAAAGTCTCACTTGCTAGTTGGGCCTTCGTGCCACGTTTTGTAAGGTAAAGATGCGAATAGACCCAGTTATGTGTGAAATTGCACAAAAACGTGAAATGCTTCACTATGGAGAGAGTTGAGCAATTCCAAAGCATGAATGTGGACCGTTGTACTCTATTTAGTGCTCTTAAAAGTCTAACTTGCTTGTTGGGCCTTCGTGCCACGTTTCGTAAGGTAAAGACGCGAATAGACCAAGTTATGTCTCGAATAGCACAAAAACGTGAAAAGCTCCTCTGTGGAGAGAGTTGAGCACTTCCAAAGCATCAATGTGGACAGTTGTATTCTATTTAGTGCTCATAAAAGTCTAACTTGCTAGTTGAGCCTTCGTGCCACGTTTCGTAAGGTAAAGACGCGAATAGACGAAGTTATGTCTCGAATTGCACAAAACGTGCAAAGCTCCTCTATGGAGAGAGTTGAGCAATTCCAAAGCATGAATGTGGACCGTCGTACTCTATTTAGTGCTCCTAAAAGCCTAACTTACTAGTTGAGCCTTCTTGCCACGTTTCGCAACGTAAAGAGGCGAATAGAGCAAGTTATGTCTCAAATTGCGCAAAAACGTGAAAAACTCCTCTATGGAGAGAGTTGAGCACTTCCAAAGCATGAATATGGACCGTTGTACTCTATTTAGTGCTCTTAAAAGTCTAACTTGCTAGTTGAGCCTTCGTGCCACGTTTCGTAACGTAAAGACGCGAATAATGCAAGTTATGTCTCAAATTACAAAAAAACGTGAAAAGCTCCTCTATGGAGAGAGTTGAGCACTTCCAAAGCATCAATGTGGACCGTTATACTCTATTTAGTGCTCTTAAAAGTCTAACTTGCAAGCTGAGCCTTCGTGCCACGTTTCGTAAGGTAAAGATGCGAATAGACCAAGTTATGTTTGAAATTGCACGAAAACGTGAAATGCTCCACTATGGAGAGAGTTGAGCAATTCCAAAGCATGAATGTGGACCGTTGTACTCTATTTAGTGCTCTTAAAAGTCTAACTTGCTAGTTGGGCCTTCGTGCCACGTTTCGTAAGGTAAAGACGCGAATAGACCAAGTTATGTCTCGAATTGCACAAAACGTGAAAAGCTCCTCTATGGAGAGAGTTGAGCAATTCCAAAGCATCAATGTGGACCGTTGTACTCTATTTAGTGCTCTTAAAAGTCTAACTTGCTAGTTGAGCCTTCGTGCCACGTTTCGTAAGGTAAAGAGGCGAATAGACCCAGTTATGTGTGAAATTGCACAAAAACGTGAAATGCTCCACTATGGAGAGAGTTGAGCACTTCCAAAGCATGAATGTGGACCGTTGTACTCTATTTAGTGCTCTTAAAAGTCTAACTTGCTAGTTGGGCCTTCGTGCCATGTTTCGTAACGTAAAGACGCGAATAGACCAAGTTCTGTCTCAAATTGCACAAAAACGTGAAAAGCTCCACTATGGAGAGAGTTGAGCAATTCCAAAGCATGAATGTGGACCGTTGTACTCTATTTAGTGCTCTTAAAAGTCTAACTTGCTAGTTGAGCCTTCGTGCCACGTTTCGTTTGGTAAAGATGCGAATAGACCCAGTTATGTTTGAAATTGCACGAAAACGTGAAATGCTCCACTATGGAGAGAGTTGAGCAATTCCAAAGCATGAATGTGGACCGTTGTGCTCTATTTAGTGCTCTTAAAAGTCTAACTTGCTAGTTGAGCCTTCGTGCCACGTTTCGTAACGTAAAGACGCGAATAGACCAAGTTATGTCTCGAATTGCACAAAAACGTGAAAAGCTCCTCTATAGAGAGAGTTGAGCAATTCTAAAGCATCAATGTGGACCGTTATACTCTATTTAGTGCTCTTAAAAGTCTAACTTGCTAGTTGAGCCTTCGTGCCACGTTTCGTATGGTAAAGATGCGAATAGACCCAGTTATGTTTGAAATTGCACAAAAACGTGAAATGCTCCCCTATGGAGAGAGTTGAGCAATTCCAAAGCATCAATGTGGACCGTTGTACTCTATTTAGTGCTCTTAAAAGTCTAACTTGCTAGTTGAACCTTCGTGCCATGTTTCGTAAGGTAAAGGCGCGAATAGACCAAGTTATGTCTCGAATTGCACAAAAATGTGAAAAGCTCCTCTATGGAGAGAGTTGAGCACTTCCAAAGCATCAATGTGGACCGTTGTACTCTATTTAGTGCTCATAAAAGTCTAACTTGCTAGTTGAGCCTTCGTGTCACGTTTCGTAAGGTAAAGACGCGAATAGACCAAGTTATGTCTCGAATTGCACAAAAACGTGAAAAGCTCCTCAATGGAGAGAGTTGAGCACTTCCAAAGCATCAATATGGACCGTTGTACTCTATTTAGTACTCTTAAAAGTCTAACTTGCTAGTTGAGCCTTCGTGCCACGTTTCGTAACGTAAAGACGCGAATAATGCAAGTTATGTCTCAAATTACAAAAAAACGTGAAAAGCTCCTCTATGGAGAGAGTTGAGCACTTCCAAAGCATCAATGTGGACCGTTATACTCTATTTAGTGCTCTTAAAAGTCTAACTTGCAAGCTGAGCCTTCGTGCCACGTTTCGTAAGGTAAAGATGCGAATAGACCAAGTTATGTTTGAAATTGCACGAAAACGTGAAATGCTCCACTATGGAGAGAGTTGAGCAATTCCAAAGCATGAATGTGGACCGTTGTACTCTATTTAGTGCTCTTAAAAGTCTAACTTGCTAGTTGGGCCTTCGTGCCACGTTTCGTAAGGTAAAGACGCGAATAGACCAAGTTATGTCTCGAATTGCACAAAAACGTGAAAAGCTCCTCTATGGAGAGAGTTGAGCAATTCCAAAGCATCAATGTGGACCGTTGTACTCTATTTAGTGCTCTTAAAAGTCTAACTTGCTAGTTGAGCCTTCGTGCCACGTTTCGTATGGTAAAGATACGAATAGACCCAGTTTTGTTTGAAATTGCACAAAAACGTGAAATGCTCCCCTATGGAGAGAGTTGAGCAATTCCAAAGCATGAATGTGGACCGTTGTACTCTATTTAGTGCTCTTAAAAGTCTAACTTGCTAGTTGAACCTTCGTGCCATGTTTCGTAAGGTAAAGGCGCGAATAGACCAAGTTATGTCTCGAATTGCACAAAAATGTGAAAAGCTCCTCTATGGAGAGAGTTGAGCACTTCCAAAGCATCAATGTGGACCGTTGTACTCTATTTAGTGCTCATAAAAGTCTAACTTGCTAGTTGAGCCTTCGTGTCACGTTTCGTAAGGTAAAGACGCGAATAGACCAAGTTATGTCTCGAATTGCACAAAAACGTGAAAAGCTCCTCAATGGAGAGAGTTGAGCACTTCCAAAGCATCAATATGGACCGTTGTACTCTATTTAGTACTCTTAAAAGTCTCACTTGCTAGTTGGGCCTTCGTGCCACGTTTTGTAAGGTAAAGATGCGAATAGACCCAGTTATGTGTGAAATTGCACAAAAACGTGAAATGCTTCACTATGGAGAGAGTTGAGCAATTCCAAAGCATGAATGTGGACCGTTGTACTCTATTTAGTGCTCTTAAAAGTCTAACTTGCTTGTTGGGCCTTCGTGCCACGTTTCGTAAGGTAAAGACGCGAATAGACCAAGTTATGTCTCGAATAGCACAAAAACGTGAAAAGCTCCTCTGTGGAGAGAGTTGAGCACTTCCAAAGCATCAATGTGGACAGTTGTATTCTATTTAGTGCTCATAAAAGTCTAACTTGCTAGTTGAGCCTTCGTGCCACGTTTCGTAAGGTAAAGACGCGAATAGACGAAGTTATGTCTCGAATTGCACAAAAACGTGCAAAGCTCCTCTATGGAGAGAGTTGAGCAATTCCAAAGCATGAATGTGGACCGTCGTACTCTATTTAGTGCTCCTAAAAGCCTAACTTACTAGTTGAGCCTTCTTGCCACGTTTCGCAACGTAAAGAGGCGAATAGAGCAAGTTATGTCTCAAATTGCGCAAAAACGTGAAAAAACTCCTCTATGGAGAGAGTTGAGCACTTCCAAAGCATGAATATGGACCGTTGTACTCTATTTAGTGCTCTTAAAAGTCTAACTTGCTAGTTGAGCCTTCGTGCCACGTTTCGTAACGTAAAGACGCGAATAATGCAAGTTATGTCTCAAATTACAAAAAAACGTGAAAAGCTCCTCTATGGAGAGAGTTGAGCACTTCCAAAGCATCAATGTGGACCGTTATACTCTATTTAGTGCTCTTAAAAGTCTAACTTGCAAGCTGAGCCTTCGTGCCACGTTTCGTAAGGTAAAGATGCGAATAGACCAAGTTATGTTTGAAATTGCACGAAAACGTGAAATGCTCCACTATGGAGAGAGTTGAGCAATTCCAAAGCATGAATGTGGACCGTTGTACTCTATTTAGTGCTCTTAAAAGTCTAACTTGCTAGTTGGGCCTTCGTGCCACGTTTCGTAAGGTAAAGACGCGAATAGACCAAGTTATGTCTCGAATTGCACAAAAACGTGAAAAGCTCCTCTATGGAGAGAGTTGAGCAATTCCAAAGCATCAATGTGGACCGTTGTACTCTATTTAGTGCTCTTAAAAGTCTAACTTGCTAGTTGAGCCTTCGTGCCACGTTTCGTAAGGTAAAGAGGCGAATAGACCCAGTTATGTGTGAAATTGCACAAAAACTGAAATGCTCCACTATGGAGAGAGTTGAGCACTTCCAAAGCATGAATGTGGACCGTTGTACTCTATTTAGTGCTCTTAAAAGTCTAACTTGCTAGTTGGGCCTTCGTGCCATGTTTCGTAACGTAAAGACGCGAATAGACCAAGTTCTGTCTCAAATTGCACAAAAACGTGAAAAGCTCCACTATGGAGAGAGTTGAGCAATTCCAAAGCATGAATGTGGACCGTTGTACTCTATTTAGTGCTCTTAAAAGTCTAACTTGCTAGTTGAGCCTTCGTGCCACGTTTCGTTTGGTAAAGATGCGAATAGACCCAGTTATGTTTGAAATTGCACGAAAACGTGAAATGCTCCACTATGGAGAGAGTTGAGCAATTCCAAAGCATGAATGTGGACCGTTGTGCTCTATTTAGTGCTCTTAAAAGTCTAACTTGCTAGTTGAGCCTTCGTGCCACGTTTCGTAACGTAAAGACGCGAATAGACCAAGTTATGTCTCGAATTGCACAAAAACGTGAAAAGCTCCTCTATAGAGAGAGTTGAGCAATTCTAAAGCATCAATGTGGACCGTTATACTCTATTTAGTGCTCTTAAAAGTCTAACTTGCTAGTTGAGCCTTCGTGCCACGTTTCGTATGGTAAAGATGCGAATAGACCCAGTTATGTTTGAAATTGCACAAAAACGTGAAATGCTCCCCTATGGAGAGAGTTGAGCAATTCCAAAGCATCAATGTGGACCGTTGTACTCTATTTAGTGCTCTTAAAAGTCTAACTTGCTAGTTGAACCTTCGTGCCATGTTTCGTAAGGTAAAGGCGCGAATAGACCAAGTTATGTCTCGAATTGCACAAAAATGTGAAAAGCTCCTCTATGGAGAGAGTTGAGCACTTCCAAAGCATCAATGTGGACCGTTGTACTCTATTTAGTGCTCATAAAAGTCTAACTTGCTAGTTGAGCCTTCGTGTCACGTTTCGTAAGGTAAAGACGCGAATAGACCAAGTTATGTCTCGAATTGCACAAAAACGTGAAAAGCTCCTCAATGGAGAGAGTTGAGCACTTCCAAAGCATCAATATGGACCGTTGTACTCTATTTAGTACTCTTAAAAGTCTAACTTGCTAGTTGAGCCTTCGTGCCACGTTTCGTAACGTAAAGACGCGAATAATGCAAGTTATGTCTCAAATTACAAAAAAACGTGAAAAGCTCCTCTATGGAGAGAGTTGAGCACTTCCAAAGCATCAATGTGGACCGTTATACTCTATTTAGTGCTCTTAAAAGTCTAACTTGCAAGCTGAGCCTTCGTGCCACGTTTCGTAAGGTAAAGATGCGAATAGACCAAGTTATGTTTGAAATTGCACGAAAACGTGAAATGCTCCACTATGGAGAGAGTTGAGCAATTCCAAAGCATGAATGTGGACCGTTGTACTCTATTTAGTGCTCTTAAAAGTCTAACTTGCTAGTTGGGCCTTCGTGCCACGTTTCGTAAGGTAAAGACGCGAATAGACCAAGTTATGTCTCGAATTGCACAAAAACGTGAAAAGCTCCTCTATGGAGAGAGTTGAGCAATTCCAAAGCATCAATGTGGACCGTTGTACTCTATTTAGTGCTCTTAAAAGTCTAACTTGCTAGTTGAGCCTTCGTGCCACGTTTCGTAAGGTAAAGAGGCGAATAGACCCAGTTATGTGTGAAATTGCACAAAAACGTGAAATGCTCCACTATGGAGAGAGTTGAGCACTTCCAAAGCATGAATGTGGACCGTTGTACTCTATTTAGTGCTCTTAAAAGTCTAACTTGCTAGTTGGGCCTTCGTGCCACGTTTCGTAACGTAAAGACGCGAATAGACCAAGTTCTGTCTCAAATTGCACAAAAACGTGAAAAGCTCCACTATGGAGAGAGTTGAGCAATTCCAAAGCATGAATGTGGACCGTTGTACTCTATTTAGTGCTCTTAAAAGTCTAACTTGCTAGTTGAGCCTTCGTGCCACGTTTCGTTTGGTAAAGATGCGAATAGACCCAGTTATGTTTGAAATTGCACGAAAACGTGAAATGCTCCACTATGGAGAGAGTTGAGCAATTCCAAAGCATGAATGTGGACCGTTGTGCTCTATTTAGTGCTCTTAAAAGTCTAACTTGCTAGTTGAGCCTTCGTGCCACGTTTCGTAACGTAAAGACGCGAATAGACCAAGTTATGTCTCGAATTGCACAAAAACGTGAAAAGCTCCTCTATAGAGAGAGTTGAGCAATTCTAAAGCATCAATGTGGACCGTTATACTCTATTTAGTGCTCTTAAAAGTCTAACTTGCTAGTTGAGCCTTCGTGCCACGTTTCGTATGGTAAAGATGCGAATAGACCCAGTTATGTTTGAAATTGCACAAAAACGTGAAATGCTCCCCTTTGGAGAGAGTTGAGCAATTCCAAAGCATGAATGTGGACCGTTGTACTCTATTTAGTGCTCTTAAAAGTCTAACTTGCTAGTTGAACCTTCGTGCCATGTTTCGTAAGGTAAAGGCGCGAATAGACCAAGTTATGTCTCGAATTGCACAAAAATGTGAAAAGCTCCTCTATGGAGAGAGTTGAGCACTTCCAAAGCATCAATGTGGACCGTTGTACTCTATTTAGTGCTCATAAAAGTCTAACTTGCTAGTTGAGCCTTCGTGCCACGTTTCGTAAGGTAAAGAGGCGAATAGACCCAGTTATGTGTGAAATTGCACAAAAACGTGAAATGCTCCACTATGGAGAGAGTTGAGCACTTCCAAAGCATGAATGTGGACCGTTGTACTCTATTTAGTGCTCTTAAAAGTCTAACTTGCTAGTTGGGCCTTCGTGCCACGTTTCGTAACGTAAAGACGCGAATAGACCAAGTTCTGTCTCAAATTGCACAAAAACGTGAAAAGCTCCACTATGGAGAGAGTTGAGCAATTCCAAAGCATGAATGTGGACCGTTGTACTCTATTTAGTGCTCTTAAAAGTCTAACTTGCTAGTTGAGCCTTCGTGCCACGTTTCGTTTGGTAAAGATGCGAATAGACCCAGTTATGTTTGAAATTGCACGAAAACGTGAAATGCTCCACTATGGAGAGAGTTGAGCAATTCCAAAGCATGAATGTGGACCGTTGTGCTCTATTTAGTGCTCTTAAAAGTCTAACTTGCTAGTTGAGCCTTCGTGCCACGTTTCGTAACGTAAAGACGCGAATAGACCAAGTTATGTCTCGAATTGCACAAAAACGTGAAAAGCTCCTCTATAGAGAGAGTTGAGCAATTCTAAAGCATCAATGTGGACCGTTATACTCTATTTAGTGCTCTTAAAAGTCTAACTTGCTAGTTGAGCCTTCGTGCCACGTTTCGTATGGTAAAGATGCGAATAGACCCAGTTATGTTTGAAATTGCACAAAAACGTGAAATGCTCCCCTTTGGAGAGAGTTGAGCAATTCCAAAGCATGAATGTGGACCGTTGTACTCTATTTAGTGCTCTTAAAAGTCTAACTTGCTAGTTGAACCTTCGTGCCATGTTTCGTAAGGTAAAGGCGCGAATAGACCAAGTTATGTCTCGAATTGCACAAAAATGTGAAAAGCTCCTCTATGGAGAGAGTTGAGCACTTCCAAAGCATCAATGTGGACCGTTGTACTCTATTTAGTGCTCATAAAAGTCTAACTTGCTAGTTGAGCCTTCGTGTCACGTTTCGTAAGGTAAAGACGCGAATAGACCAAGTTATGTCTCGAATTGCACAAAAACGTGAAAAGCTCCTCAATGGAGAGAGTTGAGCACTTCCAAAGCATCAATATGGACCGTTGTACTCTATTTAGTACTCTTAAAAGTCTAACTTGCTAGTTGGGCCTTCGTGCCACGTTTTGTAAGGTAAAGATGCGAATAGACCCAGTTATGTGTGAAATTGCACAAAAACGTGAAATGCTTCCCTATGGAGAGAGTTGAGCAATTCCAAAGCATGAATGTGGACCGTTGTACTCTATTTAGTGCTCTTAAAAGTCTAACTTGCTAGTTGGGCCTTCGTGCCACGTTTCGTAAGGTAAAGACGCGAATAGACCAAGTTATGTCTCGAATTGCACAAAAACGTGAAAAGCTCCTCTGTGGAGAGAGTTGAGCACTTCCAAAGCATCAATGTGGACAGTTGTATTCTATTTAGTGCTCATAAAAGTCTAACTTGCTAGTTGAGCCTTCGTGCCACGTTTCGTAAGGTAAAGACGCGAATAGACGAAGTTATGTCTCGAATTGCACAAAAACGTGCAAAGCTCCTCTATGGAGAGAGTTGAGCAATTCCAAAGCATGAATGTGGACCGTCGTACTCTATTTAGTGCTCCTAAAAGCCTAACTTACTAGTTGAGCCTTCTTGCCACGTTTCGCAACGTAAAGAGGCGAATAGAGCAAGTTATGTCTCAAATTGCGCAAAAAACGTGAAAAAACTCCTCTATGGAGAGAGTTGAGCACTTCCAAAGCATGAATATGGACCGTTGTACTCTATTTAGTGCTCTTAAAAGTCTAACTTGCTAGTTGAGCCTTCGTGCCACGTTTCGTAACGTAAAGACGCGAATAATGCAAGTTATGTCTCAAATTACAAAAAAACGTGAAAAGCTCCTCTATGGAGAGAGTTGAGCACTTCCAAAGCATCAATGTGGACCGTTGTACTCTATTTAGTGCTCTTAAAAGTCTAACTTGCAAGCTGAGCCTTCATGCCACGTTTCGTAAGGTAAAGATGCGAATAGACCAAGTTATGTTTGAAATTGCACGAAAACGTGAAATGCTCCACTATGGAGAGAGTTGAGCAATTCCAAAGCATGAATGTGGACCGTTGTACTCTATTTAGTGCTCTTAAAAGCCTAACTTGCTAGTTGAGCCTTCGTGCCACGTTTCGTAAGGTAAAGACGCGAATAGACCAAGTTATGCCTCGAATTGCACAAAAACGTGAAAAGCTCCTCTATGGAGAGAGTTGAGCACTTCCAAAGCATGAATGTGGACCGTTGTACTCTATTTAGTGCTCATAAAAGTCTAACTTGCTACTCGAGCCTTCGTGCCACGTTTCGTAATGTAAAGACGCGAATAGACCAAGTTATGTCTCGAATTGCACAAAAACGTGAAAAGCTCCTTTATGGAGAGAGTTGAGCACTTCCAAAAGCATCAATGTGGACCGTTGCACTCTATTTAGTGCTCTTAAAAGTCTAACTTGCTAGTTCAGCCTTCGTGACACGTTTTGTAACGTAAAGACGCGAATAGACCAAGTTCTGTCTCAAATTGCACAAAAACGTGAAATGCTCCACTATGGAGAGAGTTGAGCAATTCCAAAGCATGAATGTGGACCGTTGTACTCTATTTAGTGCTCTTAAAAGTCCAACTTGCTAGTTGGGCCTTCGTGCCACGTTTCGTAAGGTAAAGACGCGAATAGACCAAGTTATGTCTCGAATTGCACAAAAACGTGAAAACCTCCTCTATGGAGAGAATTGAGCAATTCCAAAGCATGAATGTGGACCGTTGTACTCTATTTAGAGCTCTTAAAAGTCTAACTTGCTAGTTGAGCCTTCGTGCCACGTTTCGTAAGGTAAAGAGGCGAATAGACCCAGTTATGTGTGAAATTGCACAAAAACGTGAAATGCTCCACTATGGAGAGAGTTGAGCAATTCCAAAGCATGAATGTGGACCGTTGTACTCTATTTAGTGCTCTTAAAAGTCTAACTTGCTAGTTGGGCCTTCGTGCCCCGTTTCGTAAGGTAAAGACGCGAATAGACCAAGTTATGTCTCGAATTGCACAAAAACGTGAAAAGCTCCTCTATGGAGAGAGTTGAGCACTTCCAAAGAATCAATGTGGACCGTTGTACTCTATTTAGTGCTCTTAAAAGTCTAACTTGCTAGTTGAGCCTTCGTGCCACGTTTCGTAAGGTAAAGAGGCGAATAGACCCAGTTATGTGTGAAATTGCACAAAAACGTGAAATGCTCCACTATGGAGAGAGTTTAGCAATTCCAAAGCATGAATGTGGACTGTTGTACTCTATTTAGTGCTCTTAAAAGTCTAACTTGCTAGTTGGGCCTTCGTGCCTCGTTTCGTAAGGTCGAGACGCGAATAGACCAAGTTATGTCTCGAATTGCACAAAAACGTGAAAAGCTCCTCTATGGAGAGAGTTGAGCACTTCCAAAGCATCAATGTGGACTGTTGTACTCTATTTAGTGCTCTTAAAAGTCTAACTTGCTAGTTGAGCCTTCGTGCCACGTTTCGTTTGGTAAAGATGCGAATAGACCCAGTTATGTTTGAAATTGCACAAAAACGTGAAATGCTCCACTACGGAGAGAGTTGAGCAATTCCAAAGCATGAATGTGGACCGTTGTGCTCTATTTAGTGCTCCTAAAAGTATAACTTGCTAGTTGAGCCTTCGTGCCACGTTTCGTAAGGCAAAGACGCGAATAGACCAAGTTATGTCTCGAATTGCACAAAAACGTGAAAAGCTCCTCTATAGAGAGAGTTGAGCACTTCCAAAGCATCAATGTTGACCGTTGTATTCTATTTAGTGCTCTTAAAAGTCTAACTTGCTAGTTGAGCCTTCGTGCCACGTTTCGTCAGGTAAAGATGCGAATAGACCCAGTTATGTGTGAAATTGCACAAAAACGTGAAATGCTCCCCTATGCAGAGAGTTGAGCAATTCCAATGCATGAATGTGGACCGTTGTACTCTATTTAGTGCTCTTAAAAGTCTAACTTTCTAGTTGAGCCTTCGTGCCATGTTTCGTAAGGTAAAGATGCGAATAGACCCAGTTATGTTTGAAATTGCACAAAAACGTTAAATGCTCCTCTATGGAGAGAGTTGAGCAATTCCAAAGCATGAATGTGGACCGTTGTACTCTATTTAGTGCTCTTAAAAGTCTGACTTGCTAGTTGAGCCTTCGTGCCACGTTTCGTAAGGTAAAGATTCGAATAGACCCAGTTATGTTTGAAATTTCACAAAAACGTGAAATGCTCCACTATGGAGAGAGTTGAGCAATTCCAAAGCATGAATGTAGACCGTTGTACTCTATTTAGTACTCTTAAAAGTCTAACTTGCTAGTTGGGCCTTCGTGCCACGTTTCGTAAGGTAAAGATTCGAATAGACCCAGTTATGTTTGAAATTTCACAAAAACGTGAAATGCTCCACTATGGAGAGAGTTGAGCAATTCCAAAGCATGAATGTGGACCGTTGTACTCTATTTAGTACTCTTAAAAGTCTAACTTGCTAGTTGGGCCTTCGTGCCACGTTTTGTAAGGTAAAGATGCGAATAGACCCAGTTATGTTTGAAATTTCACAAAAACGTGAAATGCTCCACTATGGAGAGAGTTGAGCAATTCCAATGCATGAATGTGGACCGTTGTACTCTATTTAGAGCTCTTAAAAGTCTAACTTTCTAGTTGAGCCTTCGTGCCAAGTTTCGTAAGGTAAAGATGCGAATAGACCCAGTTATGTTTGAAATTGCACAAAAACGTTAAATGCTCCTCTATGGAGAGAGTTGAGCAATTCCAAAGCATGAATGTGGACCGTTGTACTCTATTTAGTGCTCTTAAAAGTCTGACTTGCTAGTTGAGCCTTCGTGCCATGTTTCGTAAGGTAAAGATGCGAATAGACCCAGTTATGTTTGAAATTGCACAAAAACGTTAAATGCTCCTCTATGGAGAGAGTTGAGCAATTCCAAAGCATGAATGTGGACCGTTGTACTCTATTTAGTGCTCTTAAAAGTCTGACTTGCTAGTTGAGCCTTCGTGCCACGTTTCGTAACGTAAAGATTCGAATAGACCCAGTTATGTTTGAAATTTCACAAAAACGTGAAATGCTCCACTATGGAGAGAGTTGAGCAATTCCAAAGAATGAATGTGGACCGTTGTACTCTATTTAGTACTCTTAAAAGTCTAACTTGCTAGTTGGGCCTTCGTGCCACGTTTTGTAAGGTAAAGATGCGAATAGACCCAGTTATGTGTGAAATTGCACAAAAACGTGAAAAACTCCTCTATGGAGAGAGTTGAGCACTTCCAAAGCATGAATATGGACCGTTGTACTCTATTTAGTGCTCTTAAAAGTCTAACTTGCTAGTTGAGCCTTCGTGCCACGTTTCGTAACGTAAAGACGCGAATAGACCAAGTTATGTCTCGAATTGCAAAAAAACGTGAAAAGCTCCTCTATGGAGAGAGTTGAGCACTTCCAAAGCATCAATGTGGACCGTTGTACTCTATTTAGTGCTCTTAAAAGTCTAACTTGCAAGCTGAGCCTTCGTGCCACGTTTCGTAAGGTAAAGATGCGAATAGACCAAGTTATGTTTGAAATTGCACGAAAACGTGAAATGCTCCACTATGGAGAGAGTTGAGCAATTCCATAGCATGAATGTGGACCGTTGTACTCTATTTAGTGCTCTTAAAAGCCTAACTTGCTAGTTGAGCCTTCGTGCCACGTTTCGTAAGGTAAAGACGCGAATAGACCAAGTTATGTCTCGAATTGCACAAAAACGTGAAAAGCTCCTCTATGGAGAGAGTTGAGCACTTCCAAAGCAGCAATGTGGACCGTTGTACTCTATTTGGTGCTCATAAAAGTCTAACTTGCTACTCGAGCCTTCGTGCCACGTTTCGTAAGGTAAAGACGCGAATAGACCAAGTTATGTCTCGAATTGCACAAAAACGTGAAAAGCTCCTCTATGGAGAGAGTTGAGCACTTCCAAAGCATCAATGTGGACCGTTGTACTCTATTTAGTCCTCTTAAAAGTCTAACTTGCTAGTTGAGCCTTCGTGCCACGTTTCGTTTGGTAAAGATGCGAATAGACCCAGTTATGTTTGAAATTGCACAAAAACGTGAAATGCTCCCCTATTGAGAGAGTTGAGCAATTCCAAAGCTTGAATGTGGACCGTTGTACTCTATTTAGTGCTCTTAAAAGTCTAACTTGCTAGTTGAGCCTTCGTGCCACGTTTCGTAAGGTAAAGACGCGAATAGACCAAGTTATGTCTCGAATTGCACAAAAACGTGAAAAGCTCCTCTATGGAGAGAGTTGAGCACTTCCAAAGCATCAATGTGGACCGTTGTACTCTATTTAGTGCTCTTAAAAGTCTAACTTGCTAGTTGAGGCTTCGTGCCACGTTTCGTATGGTAAAGATGCGAATAGACCCAGTTATGTTTGAAATTGCACAAAAACGTGAAATGCTCCACTATGGAGAGAGTTGAGGAATTCCAAAGCTTGAATATGGACTGTTGTACTCTATTTAGTGCTCTTAAAAGTCTAACTTGCTAGTTGAGCCTTCGTGCCACGTTTCGTAAGGTAAAGACGCGAATAGACCAAGTTATGTCTCGAATTGCACAAAAACGTGAAAAGCTCCTCTATGGAGAGAGTTGAGCACTTCCAAAAGGATCAATGTGGACCGTTGCACTCTATTTAGTGCTCATAAAAGTCTAACTTGCTATTCGAGCCTTCGTGCCACGTTTCGTAAGGTAAAGACGCGAATAGACCAAGTTATGTCTCGAATTGCACAAAAACGTGAAAAGCTCCTCTATGGAGAGAGTTGAGCACTTCCAAAAGCATCAATGTGGACCGTTGCACTCTATTTAGTGCTCATAAAAGTCTAACTTGCTACTCGAGCCTTCGTGCCACGTTTCGTAAGGTAAAGACGCGAATAGACCAAGTTATGTCTCGAATTGCACAAAAACGTGAAAAGCTCCTCTATGGAGAGAGTTGAGCACTTCCAAAGCATCAATGTTGACCGTTGTATTCTATTTAGTGCTCTTAAAAGTCTAACTTGCTAGTTGAGCCTTCGTGCCACGTTTCGTAAGGTAAAGATGCGAATAGACCCAGTTATGTGTGAAATTGCACAAAAACGTGAAATGCTCCCCTATGGAGAGAGTTGAGCAATTCCAATGCATGAATGTGGACCGTTGTACTCTATTTAGTGCTCTTAAAAGTCTAACTTTCTAGTTGAGCCTTCGTGCCATGTTTCGTAAGGTAAAGATGCGAATAGACCCAGTTATGTTTGAAATTGCACAAAAACGTTAAATGCTCCTCTATGGAGAGAGTTGAGCAATTCCAAAGCATGAATGTGGACCGTTGTACTCTATTTAGTGCTCTTAAAAGTCTAACTTGCTAGTTGAGCCTTCGTGCCACGTTTCGTAAGGTAAAGATTCGAATAGACCCAGTTATGTTTGAAATTTCACAAAAACGTGAAATGCTCCACTATGGAGAGAGTTGAGCAATTCCAAAGCATGAATGTGGACCGTTGTACTCTATTTAGTACTCTTAAAAGTCTAACTTGCTAGTTGGGCCTTCGTGCCACGTTTTGTAAGGTAAAGATGCGAATAGACCCAGTTATGTGTGAAATTGCACAAAAACGTGAAATGCTCCCCTATGGAGAGAGTTGAGCAATTCCAAAGCATGAATGTGGACCGTTGTATTCTATTTAGTGCTCTTAAAAGTCTAACTTGCTAGTTGGGCCTTCGTGCCACGTTTCGTAAGGTAAAGACGCGAATAGACCAAGTTATGTCTCGAATTGCACAAAAACGTGAAAAGCTCCTCTATGGAGGGAGTTGAGCAGTTCCAAAGCATGAATGTGGACCGTCGTACTCTATTTAGTGCTCCTAAAAGCCTAACTTACTAGTTGAGCCTTCTTGCCACGTTTCGCAACGTAAAGAGGCGAATAGAGCAAGTTATGTCTCAAATTGCGCAAAAACGTGAAAAACTCCTCTATGGAGAGAGTTGTGCACTTCCAAAGCATGAATATGGACCGTTGTACTCTATTTAGTGCTCTTAAAAGTCTAACTTGCTAGTTGAGCCTTCGTGCCACGTTTCGTAACGTAAAGACGCGAATAGAGCAAGTTATGTCTCAAATTGCAAAAAAACGTGAAAAGCTCCTCTATGGAGAGAGTTGAGCACTTCCAAAGCATCAATGTGGACCGTTGTACTCTATTTAGTGCTCTTAAAAGTCTAACTTGCAAGCTGAGCCTTCGTGCCACGTTTCGTAAGGTAAAGATGCGAATAGACCAAGTTATGTTTGAAATTGCACGAAAACGTGAAATGCTCCACTATGGAGAGAGTTGAGCAATTCCATAGCATGAATGTGGACCGTTGTACTCTATTTAGTGCTCTTAAAAGCCTAACTTGCTAGTTGAGCCTTCGTGCCACGTTTCGTAAGGTAAAGACGCGAATAGACCAAGTTATGTCTCGAATTGCACAAAAACGTGAAAAGCTCCTCTATGGAGAGAGTTGAGCACTTCCAAAGCATCAATGTGGACCGTTGTACTCTATTTGGTGCTCATAAAAGTCTAACTTGCTACTCGAGCCTTCGTGCCACGTTTCGTAAGGTAAAGACGCGAATAGACCAAGTTATGTCTCGAATTGCACAAAAACGTGAAAAGCTCCTCTATGGAGAGAGTTGAGCACTTCCAAAAGCATCAATGTGGACCGTTGCACTCTATTTAGTGCTCATAAAAGTCTAACTTGCTACTCGAGCCTTCGTGCCACGTTTCGTAAGGTAAAGACGCGAATAGACCAAGTTATGTCTCGAATTGCACAAAAACGTGAAAAGCTCCTCTATGGAGAGAGTTGAGCACTTCCAAAAGCATCAATGTGGACCGTTGCACTCTATTTAGTGCTCTTAAAAGTCTAACTTGCTAGTTCAGCCTTCGTGCCACGTTTCGTAACGTAAAGACGCGAATAGACCAAGTTCTGTCTCAAATTGCACAAAAACGTGAAATGCTCCACTATGGAGAGAGTTGAGCAATTCCAAAGCATGAATGTGGACCGTTGTACTCTATTTAGTGCTCTTAAAAGTCCAACTTGCTAGTTGGGCCTTCGTGCCACGTTTCGTAAGGTAAAGACGCGAATAGACCAAGTTATGTCTCGAATTGCACAAAAACGTGAAAACCTTCTCTATGGAGAGAATTGAGCAATTCCAAAGCATGAATGTGGACCGTTGTACTCTATTTAGTGCTCTTAAAAGTCTAACTTGCTAGTTGAGCCTTCGTGCCACGTTTCGTAAGGTAAAGAGGCGAATAGACCCAGTTATGTGTGAAATTGCACAAAAACGTGAAATGCTCCACTATGGAGAGAGTTGAGCAATTCCAAAGCATGAATGTGGACCGTTGTACTCTATTTAGTGCTCTTAAAAGTCTAACTTGCTAGTTGGGCCTTCGTGCCCCGTTTCGTAAGGTAAAGACGCGAATAGACCAAGTTATGTCTCGAATTGCACAAAAACGTGAAACGCTCCTCTATGGAGAGAGTTGAGCACTTCCAAAGCATCAATGTGGACCGTTGTACTCTATTTAGTGCTCTTAAAAGTCTAACATGCTAGTTGAGCCTTCGTGCCACGTTTCGTAAGGTAAAGAGGCGAATAGACCCAGTTATGTGTGAAATTGCACAAAAACGTGAAATGCTCCACCATGGAGAGAGTTGAGCAATTCCAAAGCATGAATGTGGACCGTTGTACTCTATTTAGTGCTCTTAAAAGTCTCACTTGCTAGTTGGGCCTTCGTGCCCCGTTTCGTAAGGTAAAGACGTGAATAGACCAAGTTATGTCTCGAATTGCAGAAAAACGTGAAAAGCTCCTCTATGGAGAGAGTTGAGCACTTCCAAAGCATCAATGTGGACCGTTGTACTCTATTTAGTGCTCTTAAAAGTCTAACTTGCTAGTTGAGCCTTCGTGCCACGTTTCGTTTGGTAAAGATGCGAATAGACCCAGTTATGTTTGAAATTGCACAAAAACGTGAAATGCTCCCCTATGGAGAGAGTTGAGCAATTCCAAAGCTTGAATGTGGACCGTTGTACTCTATTTAGTGCTCTGAAAAGTCTAACTTGCTAGTTGAGCCTTCGTGCCACGTTTCGTAAGGTAAAGACGCGAATAGACCAAGTTATGTCTCGAATTGCACAAAAACGTGAAAAGCTCCTTTATGGAGATAGTTGAGCACTTCGAAAGCATTAATGTGGACCGTTGTACTATATTTAGTGCTCTTAAAAGTCTAACTTGCTAGTTGAGACCGTTGTACTCTATTTAGTGCTCTTAAGAGTCTAACTTTCTAGTTGAGCCTTCGTGCCACGTTTCATAAGGTAAAGACGCGAATAAACCAAGTTACGTCTCAAATTACACAAAAACGTGAAAAGCTCCTCTATGGAGAGAGTTGAGCACTTCCAAAGCATCAATGTGGACCGTTGCACTCTATTTAGTGCTCTTAAAAGTCTAACTTGCTAGTTGGACCTTCGTGCCACGTTTCGTAAGGTAAAGATGCGAATAGACCCAGTTATGTGTGAAATTGCACAAAAACGTGAAAAGCTCCTCTATGGAGAGAGTTGAGCACTTCCAAAGCATCAATGTGGACCGTTGTACTCTATTTAGTGCTCTTAAAAGTCTAACTTGCTAGTTGAGCCTTCGTGCCACGTTTCGTAAGGTAAAGACGCGAATAGACCAAGTTATGTCTCGAATTGCACAAAAACGTGAAAAGCTCCTCTATGGAGAGAGTTGAGCACTTCCAAAGCATCAATGTGGACTGTTGTACTCTATTTAGTGCTCTTAAAAGTCTAACTTGCTAGTTGAGCCTTCGTGCCACGTTTCGTTTGGTAAAGATGCGAATAGACCCAGTTATGTTTGAAATTGCACAAAAACGTGAAATGCTCCACTACGGAGAGAGTTGAGCAATTCCAAAGCATGAATGTGGACCGTTGTGCTCTATTTAGTGCTCTTAAAAGTATAACTTGCTAGTTGAGCCTTCGTGCCACGTTTCGTAAGGCAAAGACGCGAATAGACCAAGTTATGTCTCGAATTGCACAAAAACGTGAAAAGCTCCTCTATAGAGAGAGTTGAGCACTTCCAACGCATCAATGTTGACCGTTGTATTCTATTTAGTGCTCTTAAAAGTCTAACTTGCTAGTTGAGCCTTCGTGCCACGTTTCGTAAGGTAAAGAGGCGAATAGACCCAGTTATGTGTGAAATTGCACAAAAACGTGAAATGCTCCACTATGGAGAGAGTTGAGCAATTCCAAAGCATGAATGTGGACCGTTGTACTCTATTTAGTGCCCTTAAAAGTCTAACTTACTAGTTGGGCCTTCGTGCCCCGTTTCGTAAGGTAAAGACGCGAATAGACCAAGTTATGTCTCGAATTGCACAAAAACGTGAAAAGCTCCTCCATGGAGAGAGTTGAGCAATTCCAAAGCATCAATGTGGACCGTTGTACTCTATTTAGTGCTCTTAAAAGTCTAACTTGCTAGTTGAGCCTTCGTGCCACGTTTCGTAAGGTAAAGAGGCGAATAGACCCAGTTATGTGTGAAATTGCACAAAAACGTGAAATGCTCCACTATGGAGAGAGTTGAGCACTTCCAAAGCATGAATGTGGACCGTTGTACTCTATTTAGTGCTCTTAAAAGTCTAACTTGCTAGTTGGGCCTTCGTGCCACGTTTCGTAACGTAAAGACGCGAATAGACCAAGTTCTGTCTCAAATTGCACAAAAACGTGAAAAGCTCCACTATGGAGAGAGTTGAGCAATTCCAAAGCATGAATGTGGACCGTTGTACTCTATTTAGTGATCTTAAAAGTCTAACTTGCTAGTTGAGCCTTCGTGCCACGTTTCGTTTGGTAAAGATGCGAATAGACCCAGTTATGTTTGAAATTGCACAAAAACGTGAAATGCTCCCCTATGGAGAGAGTTGAGCAATTCCAAAGCATGAATGTGGACCGTTGTGCTCTATTTAGTGCTCTTAAAAGTCTAACTTGCTAGTTGAGCCTTCGTGCCACGTTTCGTAACGTAAAGACGCGAATAGACCAAGTTATGTCTCGAATTGCACAAAAACGTGAAAAGCTCCTCTATAGAGAGAGTTGAGCAATTCTAAAGCATCAATGTGGACCGTTATACTCTATTTAGTGCTCTTAAAAGTCTAACTTGCTAGTTGAGCCTTCGTGCCACGTTTCGTATGGTAAAGATGCGAATAGACCCAGTTATGTTTGAAATTGCACAAAAACGTGAAATGCTCCCCTATGGAGAGAGTTGAGCAATTCCAAAGCATGAATGTGGACCGTTGTACTCTATTTAGTGCTCTTAAAAGTCTAACTTGCTAGTTGAACCTTCGTGCCATGTTTCGTAAGGTAAAGACGCGAATAGACCAAGTTATGTCTCGAATTGCACAAAAATGTGAAAAGCTCCTCCATGGAGAGAGTTGAGCACTTCCAAAGCATCAATGTGGACCGTTGTACTCTATTTAGTGCTCATAAAAGTCTAACTTGCTAGTTGAGCCTTCGTGTCACGTTTCGTAAGGTAAAGACGCGAATAGACCAAGTTATGTCTCGAATTGCACAAAAACGTGAAAAGCTCCTCTATGGAGAGAGTTGAGCACTTCCAAAGCATCAATGTGGACCGTTGTACTCTATTTAGTACTCTTAAAAGTCTAACTTGCTAGTTGGGCCTTCGTGCCACGTTTTGTAAGGTAAAGATGCGAATAGACCCAGTTATGTGTGAAATTGCACAAAAACGTGAAATGCTTCCCTATGGAGAGAGTTGAGCAATTCGAAAGCATGAATGTTGACCGTTGTACTCTATTTAGTGCTCTTAAAAGTCTAACTTGCTAGTTGGGCCTTCGTGCCACGTTTCGTAAGGTAAAGACGCGAATAGACCAAGTTATGTCTCGAATTGCACAAAAACGTGAAAAGCTCCTCTGTGGAGAGAGTTGAGCACTTCCAAAGCATCAATGTGGACAGTTGTATTCTATTTAGTGCTCTTAAAAGCCTAACTTGCTAGTTGGGCCTTCGTGCCACGTTTCGTAAGGTAAAGACGCGAATAGACCAAGTTATGTCTCGAATTGCACAAAAACGTGAAATGCTTCCCTATGGAGAGAGTTGAGCAATTCCAAAGCATGAATGTGGACCGTTGTACTCTATTTAGTGCTCTTAAAAGTCTAACTTGCTAGTTGGGCCTTCGTGCCACGTTTCGTAAGGTAAAGACGCGAATAGACCAAGTTATGTCTCGAATTGCACAAAAACGTCAAATGCTTCCCTATGGAGAGAGTTGAGCAATTCCAAAGCATGAATGTGGACCGTTGTACTCTATTTAGTGCTCTTAAAAGTCTAACTTGCTAGTTGAGCCTTCGTGCCACGTTTCGTAAGGTAAAGACGCGAATAGACCAAGTTATGTCTCGAATTGCACGAAAACGTGAAATGCTCCACTATGGAGAGAGTTGAGCAATTCCAAAGCATGAATGTGGACCGTTGTACTCTATTTAGTGCTCTTAAAAGCCTAACTTGCTAGTTGAGCCTTCGTGCCACGTTTCGTAAGGTAAAGACGCGAATAGACCAAGTTATGCCTCGAATTGCACAAAAACGTGAAAAGCTCCTCTATGGAGAGAGTTGAGCACTTCCAAAGCATCAATGTGGACCGTTGTACTCTATTTAGTGCTCATAAAAGTCTAACTTGCTACTCGAGCCTTCGTGCCACGTTTCGTAATGTAAAGATGCGAATAGACCCAGTTATGTTTGAAATTGCACAAAAACGTGAAATGCTCCACTACGGAGAGAGTTGAGCAATTCCAAAGCATGAATGTGGACCGTTGTGCTCTATTTAGTGCTCTTAAAAGTATAACTTGCTAGTTGAGCCTTCGTGCCACGTTTCGTAAGGCAAAGACGCGAATAGACCAAGTTATGTCTCGAATTGCACAAAAACGTGAAAAGCTCCTCTATAGAGAGAGTTGAGCACTTCCAAAGCATCAATGTTGACCGTTGTATTCTATTTAGTGCTCTTAAAAGTCTAACTTGCTAGTTGAGCCTTCGTGCCACGTTTCGTCAGGTAAAGATGCGAATAGACCCAGTTATGTGTGAAATTGCACAAAAACGTGAAATGCTCCCCTATGGAGAGAGTTGAGCAATTCCAATGCATGAATGTGGACCGTTGTACTCTATTTAGTGCTCTTAAAAGTCTAACTTTCTAGTTGAGCCTTCGTGCCATGTTTCGTAAGGTAAAGATGCGAATAGACCCAGTTATGTTTGAAATTGCACAAAAACGTTAAATGCTCCACTATGGAGAGAGTTGAGCAATTCCAAAGCATGAATGTGGACCGTTGTACTCTATTTAGTTCTCTTAAAAGTCTAACTTGCTAGTTGGGCCTTCGTGCCACGTTTTGTAAGGTAAAGATGCGAATAGACCCAGTTATGTGTGAAATTGCACAAAAACGTGAAATGCTCCCCTATGGAGAGAGTTGAGCAATTCCAAAGCATGAATGTGGACCGTTGTACTCTATTTAGTGCTCTTAAAAGTCTAACTTGCTAGTTGGGCTTTCGTGCCACGTTTCGTAAGGTAAAGACGCGAATAGACCAAGTTATGTCTCGAATTGTACAAAAACGTGAAAAGCTCCTCTGTGGAGAGAGTTGAGCACTTCCAAAGCATCAATGTGGACAGTTGTATTCTATTTAGTGCTCATAAAAGTCTAACTTGCTAGTTGAGCCTTCGTGCCACGTTTCATAAGGTAAAGACGCGAATAGACCAAGTTATGTCTCGAATTGCACAAAAACGTGAAATGCTCCTCTATGGAGAGAGTTGAGCAATTCCAAAGCATGAATGTGGACCGTCGTACTCTATTTAGTGCTCCTAAAAGCCTAACTTACTAGTTGAGCCTTCTTGCCACGTTTCGCAACGTAAAGAGGCAAATAGAGCAAGTTATGTCTCAAATTGCGCAAAAACGTGAAAAACTCCTCTATGGAGAGAGTTGAGCACTTCCAAAGCATGAATATGGACCGTTGTACTCTATTTAGTGCTCTTAAAAGTCTAACTTGCTAGTTGAGCCTTCGTGCCACGTTTCGTAACGTAAAGACGCGAATAGAGCAAGTTATGTCTCAAATTGCAAAAAAACGTGAAAAGCTCCTCTATGGAGAGAGTTGAGCACTTCCAAAGCATCAATGTGGACCGTTGTACTCTATTTAGTGCTCTTAAAAGTCTAACTTGCAAGCTGAGCCTTCGTGCCACGTTTCGTAAGGTAAAGATGCGAATAGACCAAGTTATGTTTGAAATTGCACGAAAACGTGAAATGCTCCACTATGGAGAGAGTTGAGCAATTCCATAGCATGAATGTGGACCGTTGTACTCTATTTAGTGCTCTTAAAAGCCTAACTTGCTAGTTGAGCCTTCGTGCCACGTTTCGTAAGGTAAAGACGCGAATAGACCAAGTTATGTCTCGAATTGCACAAAAACGTGAAAAGCTCCTCTATGGAGAGAGTTGAGCACTTCCAAAGCATCAATGTGGACCGTTGTACTCTATTTGGTGCTCATAAAAGTCTAACTTGCTACTCGAGCCTTCGTGCCACGTTTCGTAAGGTAAAGACGCGAATAGACCAAGTTATGTCTCGAATTGCACAAAAACGTGAAAAGCTCCTCTATGGAGAGAGTTGAGCACTTCCAAAAGCATCAATGTGGACCGTTGCACTCTATTTAGTGCTCATAAAAGTCTAACTTGCTACTCGAGCCTTCGTGCCACGTTTCGTAAGGTAAAGACGCGAATAGACCAAGTTATGTCTCGAATTGCACAAAAACGTGAAAAGCTCCTCTATGGAGAGAGTTGAGCACTTCCAAAAGCATCAATGTGGACCGTTGCACTCTATTTAGTGCTCTTAAAAGTCTAACTTGCTAGTTCAGCCTTCGTGCCACGTTTCGTAACGTAAAGACGCGAATAGACCAAGTTCTGTCTCAAATTGCACAAAAACGTGAAATGCTCCACTATGGAGAGAGTTGAGCAATTCCAAAGCATGAATGTGGACCGTTGTACTCTATTTAGTGCTCTTAAAAGTCCAACTTGCTAGTTGGGCCTTCGTGCCACGTTTCGTAAGGTAAAGACGCGAATAGATCAAGTTATGTCTCGAATTGCACAAAAACGTGAAAACCTCCTCTATGGAGAGAATTGAGCAATTCCAAAGCATGAATGTGGACCGTTGTACTCTATTTAGTGCTCTTAAAAGTCTAACTTGCTAGTTGAGCCTTCGTGCCACGTTTCGTAAGGCAAAGAGGCGAATAGACCCAGTTATGTGTGAAATTGCACAAAAACGTGAAATGCTCCACTATGGAGAGAGTTGAGCAATTCCAAAGCATGAATGTGGACCGTTGTACTCTATTTAGTGCCCTTAAAAGTCTAACTTGCTAGTTGGGCCTTCGTGCCCCGTTTCGTAAGGTAAAGACGCGAATAGACCAAGTTATGTCTCGAATTGCACAAAAACGTGAAACGCTCCTCTATGGAGAGAGTTGAGCACTTCCAAAGCATCAATGTGGACCGTTGTACTCTATTTAGTGCTCTTAAAAGTCTAACATGCTAGTTGAGCCTTCGTGCCACGTTTCGTAAGGTAAAGAGGCGAATAGACCCAGTTATGTGTGAAATTGCACAAAAACGTGAAATGCTCCACCATGGAGAGAGTTGAGCAATTCCAAAGCATGAATGTGGACCGTTGTACTCTATTTAGTGCTCTTAAAAGTCTAACTTGCTAGTTGGGCCTTCGTGCCCCGTTTCGTAAGGTAAAGACGTGAATAGACCAAGTTATGTCTCGAATTGCACAAAAACGTGAAAAGCTCCTCTATGGAGAGAGTTGAGCACTTCCAAAGCATCAATGTGGACCGTTGTACTCTATTTAGTGCTCTTAAAAGTCTAACTTGCTAGTTGAGCCTTCGTGCCACGTTTCGTTTGGTAAAGATGCGAATAGACCCAGTTATGTTTGAAATTGCACAAAAACGTGAAATGCTCCCCTATGGAGAGAGTTGAGCAATTCCAAAGCTTGAATGTGGACCGTTGTACTCTATTTAGTGCTCTGAAAAGTCTAACTTGCTAGTTGAGCCTTCGTGCCACGTTTCGTAAGGTAAAGACGCGAATAGACCAAGTTATGTCTCGAATTGCACAAAAACGTGAAAAGCTCCTCTATGGAGATAGTTGAGCAATTCCAAAGCATTAATGTGGACCGTTGTACTATATTTAGTGCTCTTAAAAGTCTAACTTGCTAGTTGAGCATTCGTGCCACGTTTCGTAAGGTAAAGACGCGAATAAACCAAGTTACGTCTCAAATTGCACAAAAACGTGAAAAGCTCCCCTATGGAGAGAGTTGAGCTCTTCCGAAGCATCAATGTGGACCGTTGTACTCTATTTAGTGCTCTTAAAAGTCTAACTTGCTAGGTGAGCCTTCGTGCCACGTTTCATAAGGTAAAGACGCGAATAAACCAAGTTACGTCTCAAATTACACAAAAACGTGAAAAGCTCCTCTATGGAGAGAGTTGAGGACTTCCAAAGCATCAATGTGGACCATTGCACTCTATTTAGTGCTCTTAAAAGTCTAACTTGCTAGTTGGGCCTTCGTGCCACGTTTCGTAAGGTAAAGATGCGAATAGACCCAGTTATGTGTGAAATTGCACAAAAACGTGAAAAGCTCCTCTATGGAGAGAGTTGAGCACTTCCAAAGCATCAATGTGGACCGTTGTACTCTATTTAGTGCTCTTAAAAGTCTAACTTGCTAGTTGAGCCTTCGTGCCACGTTTCGTAAGGTAAAGTTGCGAATAGACCCAGTTATGTGTGAAATTGCACAAAAACGTGAAATGCTCCACTATGGAGAGAGTTGAGCAATTCCAAAGCATGAATGTGGACCGTTGCACTCTATTTAGTGCTCATAAAAGTCTAACTTGCTACTCGAGCCTTCGTGCCACGTTTCGTAAGGTAAAGACGCGAATAGACCAAGTTATGTCTCGAATTGCACAAAAACGTGAAAAGCTCCTCTATGGAGAGAGTTGAGCACTTCCAAAAGCATCAATGTGGACCGTTGCACTCTATTTAGTGCTCTTAAAAGTCTAACTTGCTAGTTCAGCCTTCGTGCCACGTTTCGTAACGTAAAGACGCGAATAGACCAAGTTCTGTCTCAAATTGCACAAAAACGTGAAATGCTCCACTATGGAGAGAGTTGAGCAATTCCAAAGCATGAATGTGGACCGTTGTACTCTATTTAGTGCTCTTAAAAGTCCAACTTGCTAGTTGGGCCTTCGTGCCACGTTTCGTAAGGTAAAGACGCGAATAGACCAAGTTATGTCTCGAATTGCACAAAAACGTGAAAACCTCCTCTATGGAGAGAATTGAGCAATTCCAAAGCATGAATGTGGACCGTTGTACTCTATTTAGTGCTCTTAAAAGTCTAACTTGCTAGTTGAGCCTTCGTGCCACGTTTCGTAAGGTAAAGAGGCGAATAGACCCAGTTATGTGTGAAATTGCACAAAAACGTGAAATGCTCCACTATGGAGAGAGTTGAGCAATTCCAAAGCATGAATGTGGACCGTTGTACTCTATTTAGTGCTCTTAAAAGTCTAACTTGCTAGTTGGGCCTTCGTGCCCCGTTTCGTAAGGTAAAGACGCGAATAGACCAAGTTATGTCTCGAATTGCACAAAAACGTGAAACGCTCCTCTATGGAGAGAGTTGAGCACTTCCAAAGCATCAATGTGGACCGTTGTACTCTATTTAGTGCTCTTAAAAGTCTAACATGCTAGTTGAGCCTTCGTGCCACGTTTCGTAAGGTAAAGAGGCGAATAGACCCAGTTATGTGTGAAATTGCACAAAAACGTGAAATGCTCCACCATGGAGAGAGTTGAGCAATTCCAAAGCATGAATGTGGACCGTTGTACTCTATTTAGTGCTCTTAAAAGTCTAACTTGCTAGTTGGGCCTTCGTGCCCCGTTTCGTAAGGTAAAGACGTGAATAGACCAAGTTATGTCTCGAATTGCACAAAAACGTGAAAAGCTCCTCTATGGAGAGAGTTGAGCACTTCCAAAGCATCAATGTGGACCGTTGTACTCTATTTAGTGCTCTTAAAAGTCTAACTTGCTAGTTGAGCCTTCGTGCCACGCTTCGTTTGGTAAAGATGCGAGTAGACCCAGTTATGTTTGAAATTGCACAAAAACGTGAAATGCTCCCCTATGGAGAGAGTTGAGCAATTCCAAAGCTTGAATGTGGACCGTTGTACTCTATTTAGTGCTCTGAAAAGTCTAACTTGCTAGTTGAGCCTTCGTGCCACGTTTCGTAAGGTAAAGACGCGAATAGACCAAGTTATGTCTCGAATTGCACAAAAACGTGAAAAGCTCCTCTATGGAGATAGTTGAGCACTTCCAAAGCATTAATGTGGACCGTTGTACTATATTTAGTGCTCTTAAAAGTCTAACTTGCAAGTTGAGCATTCGTGCCACGTTTCGTAAGGTAAAGACGCGAATAAACCAAGTTACGTCTCAAATTGCACAAAAACGTGAAAAGCTCCCCTATGGAGAGAGTTGAGCTCTTCCGAAGCATCAATGTGGACCGTTGTACTCTATTTAGTGCTCTTAAAAGTCTAACTTGCTAGTTGAGCCTTCGTGCCACGTTTCATAAGGTAAAGACGCGAATAAACCAAGTTACGTCTCAAATTACACAAAAACGTGAAAAGCTCCTCTATGGAGAGAGTTGAGGACTTCCAAAGCATCAATGTGGACCATTGCACTCTATTTAGTGCTCTTAAAAGTCTAACTTGCTAGTTGGGCCTTCGTGCCACGTTTCGTAAGGTAAAGATGCGAATAGACCCAGTTATGTGTGAAATTGCACAAAAACGTGAAAAGCTCCTCTATGGAGAGAGTTGAGCACTTCCAAAGCATCAATGTGGACCGTTGTACTCTATTTAGTGCTCTTAAAAGTCTAACTTGCTAGTTGAGCCTTCGTGCCACGTTTCGTAAGGTAAAGTTGCGAATAGACCCAGTTATGTGTGAAATTGCACAAAAACGTGAAATGCTCCACTATGGAGAGAGTTGAGCAATTCCAAAGCATGAATGTGGACCGTTGTACTCTATTTAGTACTCTTAAAAGTCTAACTTGCTAGTTGGGCCTTCGTGCCACGTTTCGTAAGGTAAAGATGCGAATAGACCCAGTTATGTGTGAAATTGCACAAAAACGTGAAATGCTCCCCTATGGAGAGAGTTGAGCAATTCCAAAGCATGAATGTGGACCGTTGTACTCTATTTAGTGCTCTTAAAAGTCTAACTTACTAGTTGGGCCTTCGTGCCACGTTTCGTATGGTAAAGACGCGAATAGACCAAGTTATGTCTCGAATTGCACAAAAACGTGAAAAGCTCCTCTATGGAGAGAGTTGAGCACTTCCAAAGCATCAATGCGGACAATTGTACTCTATTTAGTGCTCATAAAAGTCTAACTTGCTAGTTGAGCCTTCGTGCCACGTTTCGTAAGGTAAAGACACGAATAGACCAAGTTATGTCTCGAATTGCACAAAAACGTGAAAAGCTCCTCTATGGAGAGATTTGAGCAATTCCAAAGCATGAATGTGGACCGTTGTACTCTATTTAGTGCTCCTAAAAGCCTAACTTACTAGTTGAGCATTCTTGTCACGTTTCGCAACGTAAAGAGGCGAATAGAGCAAGTTATGTCTCAAAATGCACAAAAACGTGAAACACTCCTCTATGGAGAGAGTTGAGCACTTCCAAAGCATGAATATGGACCGTTGTACTCTATTTAGTGCTCTTAAAAGTCTAACTTGCTAGTTGAGCCTTCGTGCCACGTTTCGTAACGTAAAGACGCGAATAGAGCAAGTGATGTCTCAAATTGCAAAAAAATGTGAAAAGCTCCTCTATGGAGAGAGTTGAGCACTTCCAAAGCATCAATGTGGACCGTTGTACTCTATTTAGTGCTCTTAAAACTCTAACTTGCTAGTTGGGCCTTCGTGCCACGTTTCGTAAGGTAAAGACGCGAATAGACCAAGTTATGTCTCGAATTGCACAAAAATGTGAAAACCTCCTCTATGGAGAGAATTGAGCAATTCCAAAGCATGAATGTGGACCGTTGTACTCTATTTAGTGCTCTTAAAAGTCTAACTTGCTAGTTCAGCCTTCGTGCCACGTTTCGTAACGTAAAGACGCGAATAGACCAAGTTCTGTCTCAAATTGCACAAAAACGTGAAATGCTCCACTATGGATAGAGTTGAGCAATTCCAAAGCATGAATGTGGACCGTTGTACTCTATTTAGTGCTCTTAAAAGTCTAACTTGCTAGTTGGGCCTTCGTGCCACGTTTCGTAAGGTAAAGACGCGAATAGACCAAGTTATGTCTCGAATTGCACAAAAATGTGAAAACCTCCTCTATGGAGAGAATTGAGCAATTCCAAAGCATGAATGTGGACCGTTGTACTCTATTTAGTGCTCTTAAAAGTCTAACTTGCTAGTTGAGCCTTCGTGCCACGTTTCGTAAGGTAAAGAGGCGAATAGACCCAGTTATGTGTGAAATTGCACAAAAACGTGAAATGCTCCACTATGGAGAGAGTTGAGCAATTCCAAAGCATGAATGTGGACCGTTGTACTCTATTTAGTGCTCTTAAAAGTCTAACTTGCTAGTTGGGCCTTCGTGCCCCGTTTCGTAAGGTAAAGACGCGAATAGACCAAGTTATGTCTCGAATTGCACAAAAACGTGAAAAGCTCCTCCATGGAGAGAGTTGAGCACTTCCAAAGCATCAATGTGGACCGTTGTACTCTATTTAGTGCTCTTAAAAGTCTAACTTGCTAGTTGAGCCTTCGTGCCACGTTTCGTTTGGTAAAGATGCGAATAGACCCAGTTATGTTTGAAATTGCACAAAAACGTGAAATGCTCCCCTATGGAGAGAGTTGAGCAATTCCAAAGCTTGAATGTGGACCGTTGTACTCTATTTAGTGCTCTTAAAAGTCTAACTTGCTAGTTGAGCCTTCGTGCCACGTTTCGTAAGGTAAAGACGCGAATAGACCAAGTTGTGTCTCGAATTGCACAAAAACGTGAAAAGCTCCTCTATGGAGAGAGTTGAGCACTTCCAAAGCATCAATGTGGACCGTTGTACTCTATTGAGTGCTCTTAAAAGTCTAACTTGCTAGTTGAGGCTTCGTGCCACGTTTCGTATGGTAAAGATGCGAATAGACCCAGTTATGTTTGAAATTGCACAAAAACGTGAAATGCTCCACTATGGAGAGAGTTGAGGAATTCCAAAGCTTGAATGTGGACCGTTGTACTCTATTTAGTGCTCTTAAAAGTCTAACTTGCTAGTTGAGCCTTCGTGCCACGTTTCGTAAGGTAAAGACGCGAATAGACCAAGTTATGTCTCGAATTGCACAAAAACGTGAAAAGCTCCTCTATGGAGAGAGTTGAGCACTTCCAAAAGCATCAATGTGGACCGTTGCACTCTATTTAGTGCTCATAAAAGTCTAACTTGCTACTCGAGCCTTCGTGCCACGTTTCGTAAGGTAAAGACGCGAATAGACCAAGTTATGTCTCGAATTGCACAAAAACGTGAAAAGCTCCTCTATGGAGAGAGTGGAGCACTTCCAAAAGCATCAATGTGGACCGTTGCACTCTATTTAGTGCTCATAAAAGTCTAACTTGCTACTCGAGCCTTCGTGCGACGTTTCGTAAGGTAAAGACGCGAATAGACCAAGTTATGTCTCGAATTGCACAAAAACGTGAAAAGCTCCTCTATAGAGAGAGTTGAGCACTTCCAAAGCATCAATGTTGACCGTTGTATTCAATTTAGTGCTCTTAAAAGTCTAACTTGCTAGTTGAGCCTTCGTGCCACGTTTCGTAAGGTAAAGATGCGAATAGACCCAGTTATGTGTGAAATTGCACAAAAACGTGAAATGCTCCCCTATGGAGAGAGTTGAGCAATTCCAATGCATGAATGTGGACCGTTGTACTCTATTTAGTGCTCTTAAAAGTCTAACTTTCTAGTTGAGCCTTCGTGCCATGTTTCGTAAGGTAAAGATGCGAATAGACCCAGTTATGTTTGAAATTGCACAAAAACGTTAAATGCTCCTCTATGGAGAGAGTTGAGCAATTCCAAAGCATGAATGTGGACCGTTGTACTCTATTTAGTGCTCTTAAAAGTCTAACTTGCTAGTTGAGCCTTCGTGCCACGTTTCGTAAGGTAAAGATTCGAATAGACCCAGTTATGTTTGAAATTTCACAAAAACGTGAAATGCTCCACTATGGAGAGAGTTGAGCAATTCCAAAGCATGAATGTGGACCGTTGTACTCTATTTAGTACTCTTAAAAGTCTAACTTGCTAGTTGGGCCTTCGTGCCACGTTTTGTAAGGTAAAGATGCGAATAGACCCAGTTATGTGTGAAATTACACAAAAACGTGAAATGCTCCCCTATGGAGAGAGTTGAGCAATTCCAAAGCATGAATGTGGACCGTTGTACTCTATTTAGTGCTCTTAAAAGTCTAACTTGCTAGTTGGGCCTTCGTGCCACGTTTCGTAAGGTAAAGACGCGAATAGACCAAGTTATGTCTCGAATTGCACAAAAACGTGAAAAGCTCCTCTGTGGAGAGAGTTGAGCACTTCCAAAGCATCAATGTGGACAGTTGTATTCTATTTAGTGCTCATAAAAGTCTAACTTGCTAGTTGAGCCTTCGTGCCACGTTTCGTAAGGTAAAGACGCGAATAGACCAAGTTATGTCTCGAATTGCACAAAAACGTGAAAAGCTCCTCTATGGAGGGAGTTGAGCAATTCCAAAGCATGAATGTGGACCGTCGTACTCTATTTAGTGCTCCTAAAAGCCTAACTTACTAGTTGAGCCTTCTTGCCACGTTTCGCAACGTAAAGAGGCGAATAGAGCAAGTTATGTCTCAAATTGCGCAAAAACGTGAAAAACTCCTCTATGGAGAGAGTTGAGCAATTCCAAAGCATGAATGTGGACCGTTGTACTCTATTTAGTGCTCTTAAAAGTCTAACTTGCTAGTTGGGCCTTCGTGCCCCGTTTCGTAAGGTAAAGACGCGAATAGACCAAGTTATGTCTCGAATTGCACAAAAACGTGAAAAGCTCCTCCATGGAGAGAGTTGAGCACTTCCAAAGCATCAATGTGGACCGTTGTACTCTATTTAGTGCTCTTAAAAGTCTAACTTGCTAGTTGAGCCTTCGTGCCACGTTTCGTTTGGTAAAGATGCGAATAGACCCAGTTATGTTTGAAATTGCACAAAAACGTGAAATGCTCCCCTATGGAGAGAGTTGAGCAATTCCAAAGCTTGAATGTGGACCGTTGTACTCTATTTAGTGCTCTTAAAAGTCTAACTTGCTAGTTGAGCCTTCGTGCCACGTTTCGTAAGGTAAAGACGCGAATAGACCAAGTTGTGTCTCGAATTGCACAAAAACGTGAAAAGCTCCTCTATGGAGAGAGTTGAGCACTTCCAAAGCATCAATGTGGACCGTTGTACTCTATTGAGTGCTCTTAAAAGTCTAACTTGCTAGTTGAGGCTTCGTGCCACGTTTCGTATGGTAAAGATGCGAATAGACCCAGTTATGTTTGAAATTGCACAAAAACGTGAAATGCTCCACTATGGAGAGAGTTGAGGAATTCCAAAGCTTGAATGTGGACCGTTGTACTCTATTTAGTGCTCTTAAAAGTCTAACTTGCTAGTTGAGCCTTCGTGCCACGTTTCATAAGGTAAAGACGCGAATAGACCAAGTTATGTCTCGAATTGCACAAAAACGTGAAAAGCTCCTCTATGGAGAGAGTTGAGCACTTCCAAAAGCATCAATGTGGACCGTTGCACTCTATTTAGTGCTCATAAAAGTCTAACTTGCTACTCGAGCCTTCGTGCCACGTTTCGTAAGGTAAAGACGCGAATAGACCAAGTTATGTCTCGAATTGCACAAAAACGTGAAAAGCTCCTCTATGGAGAGAGTGGAGCACTTCCAAAAGCATCAATGTGGACCGTTGCACTCTATTTAGTGCTCATAAAAGTCTAACTTGCTACTCGAGCCTTCGTGCGACGTTTCGTAAGGTAAAGACGCGAATAGACCAAGTTATGTCTCGAATTGCACAAAAACGTGAAAAGCTCCTCTATAGAGAGAGTTGAGCACTTCCAAAGCATCAATGTTGACCGTTGTATTCAATTTAGTGCTCTTAAAAGTCTAACTTGCTAGTTGAGCCTTCGTGCCACGTTTCGTAAGGTAAAGATGCGAATAGACCCAGTTATGTGTGAAATTGCACAAAAACGTGAAATGCTCCCCTATGGAGAGAGTTGAGCAATTCCAATGCATGAATGTGGACCGTTGTACTCTATTTAGTGCTCTTAAAAGTCTAACTTTCTAGTTGAGCCTTCGTGCCATGTTTCGTAAGGTAAAGATGCGAATAGACCCAGTTATGTTTGAAATTGCACAAAAACGTTAAATGCTCCTCTATGGAGAGAGTTGAGCAATTCCAAAGCATGAATGTGGACCGTTGTACTCTATTTAGTGCTCTTAAAAGTCTAACTTGCTAGTTGAGCCTTCGTGCCACGTTTCGTAAGGTAAAGATTCGAATAGACCCAGTTATGTTTGAAATTTCACAAAAACGTGAAATGCTCCACTATGGAGAGAGTTGAGCAATTCCAAAGCATGAATGTGGACCGTTGTACTCTATTTAGTACTCTTAAAAGTCTAACTTGCTAGTTGGGCCTTCGTGCCACGTTTTGTAAGGTAAAGATGCGAATAGACCCAGTTATGTGTGAAATTACACAAAAACGTGAAATGCTCCCCTATGGAGAGAGTTGAGCAATTCCAAAGCATGAATGTGGACCGTTGTACTCTATTTAGTGCTCTTAAAAGTCTAACTTGCTAGTTGGGCCTTCGTGCCACGTTTCGTAAGGTAAAGACGCGAATAGACCAAGTTATGTCTCGAATTGCACAAAAACGTGAAAAGCTCCTCTGTGGAGAGAGTTGAGCACTTCCAAAGCATCAATGTGGACAGTTGTATTCTATTTAGTGCTCATAAAAGTCTAACTTGCTAGTTGAGCCTTCGTGCCACGTTTCGTAAGGTAAAGACGCGAATAGACCAAGTTATGTCTCGAATTGCACAAAAACGTGAAAAGCTCCTCTATGGAGGGAGTTGAGCAATTCCAAAGCATGAATGTGGACCGTCGTACTCTATTTAGTGCTCCTAAAAGCCTAACTTACTAGTTGAGCCTTCTTGCCACGTTTCGCAACGTAAAGAGGCGAATAGAGCAAGTTATGTCTCAAATTGCGCAAAAACGTGAAAAACTCCTCTATGGAGAGAGTTGTGCACTTCCAAAGCATGAATATGGACCGTTGTACTCTATTTAGTGCTCTTAAAAGTCTAACTTGCTAGTTGAGCCTTCGTGCCACGTTTCGTAACGTAAAGACGCGAATAGAGCAAGTTATGTCTCAAATTGCAAAAAAACGTGAAAAGCTCCTCTATGGAGAGAGTTGAGCACTTCCAAAGCATCAATGTGGACCGTTGTACTCTATTTAGTGCTCTTAAAAGTCTAACTTGCAAGCTGAGCCTTCGTGCCACGTTTCGTAAGGTAAAGATGCGAATAGACCAAGTTATATTTGAAATTGCACGAAAACGTGAAATGCTCCACTATGGAGAGAGTTGAGCAATTCCATAGCATGAATGTGGACCGTTGTACTCTATTTAGTGCTCTTAAAAGCCTAACTTGCTAGTTGAGCCTTCGTGCCACGTTTCGTAAGGTAAAGACGTGAATAGACCAAGTTATGTCTCGAATTGCACAAAAACGTGAAAAGCTCCTCTATGGAGAGAGTTGAGCACTTCCAAAGCATCAATGTGGACCGTTGTACTCTATTTGGTGCTCATAAAAGTCTAACTTGCTACTCGAGCCTTCGTGCCACGTTTCGTAAGGTAAAGACGCGAATAGACCAAGTTATGTCTCGAATTGCACAAAAACGTGAAAAGCTCCTCTATGGAGAGAGTTGAGCACTTCCAAAAGCATCAATGTGGACCGTTGCACTCTATTTAGTGCTCATAAAAGTCTAACTTGCTACTCGAGCCTTCGTGCCACGTTTCGTAAGGTAAAGACGCGAATAGACCAAGTTATGTCTCGAATTGCACAAAAACGTGAAAAGCTCCTCTATGGAGAGAGTTGAGCACTTCCAAAGCATCAATGTGGACCGTTGTACTCTATTTAGTGCTCTTAAAAGTCTAACTTGCAAGCTGAGCCTTCGTGCCACGTTTCGTAAGGTAAAGATGCGAATAGACCAAGTTATGTTTGAAATTGCACGAAAACGTGAAATGCTCCACTATGGAGAGAGTTGAGCAATTCCATAGCATGAATGTGGACCGTTGTACTCTATTTAGTGCTCTTAAAAGCCTAACTTGCTAGTTGAGCCTTCGTGCCACGTTTCGTAAGGTAAAGACGCGAATAGACCAAGTTATGTCTCGAATTGTACAAAAACGTGAAATGCTCCACTATGGAGAGAGTTGAGCAATTCCAAAGCATGAATGTGGACCGTTGTACTCTATTTAGTGCTCTTAAAAGTCTAACTTGCTAGTTGGGCCTTCGTGCCCCGTTTCGTAAGGTAAAGACGCGAATAGACCAAGTTATGTCTCGAATTGCACAAAAACGTGAAACGCTCCTCTATGGAGAGAGTTGAGCACTTCCAAAGCATCAATGTGGACCGTTGTACTCTATTTAGTGCTCTTAAAAGTCTAACATGCTAGTTGAGCCTTCGTGCCACGTTTCGTAAGGTAAAGAGGCGAATAGACCAAGTTATGTGTGAAATTGCACAAAAACGTGAAATGTGTTGAATATATGTTTGAGTGATTACAACGGCATGTTTTGATTGAACTTTGATCTATTGATTGTATTGAGAAACCTAGGTGCATATGCCTACTTGATTAGTTTAGGAATTCAAGACTTATATTAAACTAGTTCAATTGTGCTTATTTGATGATTTGATTATTGAACTAACGTGGACTAATTGCAAGAAATCCTAAAAGGGTTTACATAGCATGTCTTGAGTATGATTTGTGTGTAGGGTGACCAAAACGTAAATTGGTCCTAATGTCATCATTGACCAACATTAGTGAAGGCTTAATCAGTGTCAAACATGATTAAGAAAGTCAATTTCGTGGTCAACATAAGTCAAGTTTTGCCAAAGATGTCTTGGAGCTTAATTGGGATCAATTGAAGTAAAATTAACTTTCTAGTCAAAGTCAGAATCGACGGACGTGACGTGGCAGCTGACATGGCATTGTTGACATGGCATTGATGATATGGCAAAGAAGACAAGTTAACCATAGTTACATCTTAACTAGAAGACTTGGAGCCAAAAGAGAAGAGAAGGAAAAGTTAATTTGAAAGGAGGAGACAAGAGGTACAACAAGTCTTATGACAAGTTTTTCTCTTCACATGTGTGGGAAGCTTTATTTCAAAACCATTTCTCTTTCCCACCAAGACACTCCACATCCAATGGATCATATTCTCTCTACATCAAAATCACATTTTAATCCAATGGCCAAAGATTCAAGCTTTATTCTTATCTCTCCTACTTTACATCCTATGGCCAAAATTGAATCTTCATTTGATCCAAAGGCCATGATTTACTCCACCTAAGAGACAAACTTTTCTCAAGTCAATGGTTGTATCTTTCAAGATGCCTCTAAAGTCTATATCCATTCAAAAGCCATGATTTACTCCACCTAAAAGACAAACTTTTCTCAAGTCAATTGTTGTATCTTTCAAGGTGGCCTCCAAAGTCTATATCCATCCAAAAGTCATTATTTCTTCCTACCAAAAGAGACTTGTTGTATTCATTTTCACACTTCTCTAAGCCTTCTAACGTCTATAATGATCCAAGGGTCCATATCTTTCATATCAATCCAATGGCCCTCATTTCATGAGCTTACACTCCACAATTTTCTATATAAACTAACTCTTTGTCTATGGTGCATATACTTGGCCGAAAATTACACTCTCTCTCTCTACTGTTCTTCATCTTCTAAGCTTTCATTCTTTCACTCATTCATTCCTTGATTACATACTTGATTTTGAAGAGAGATCATACACACTAGCCAAGTAAAGCTTTATTGTTACTCTTGAGCCTTTCTTACCAGATTCTTATCATTTCCTCAAGAGCCATTCTACTTGCTTGAGCAATCTGATTTCCAGCACCTATAAGGCTTCATTCTATATCTCCATTTCACCATTCAAGCCTTATCACAACTGATTTTCGTTGGTTGATACACTACTCAAAATTTCACATATCCTAGCAACCAAATAAATCTCAAATCTGAGTTTTGTGCTTACCATTCCCATTCCAGCTTTTCAAGAGCTTCATTTGAGCCTTAGACACTTACAAATCCAGCTACTAAAGAGCCAGCCTTTGAGCCTAAACTTATCTCATACCCGGCTATTCTTAGAGCCATTTTTGAGCTTGTATTTTGTTGATTAAGTTAGTGTGGTGAGCTACAAACCACACGGTGTGTAGAGTTTGGTGTGGTGAGCTATAAACCACACGGTGTGTAAAGTTTGGTGTTTGAGCTACAAAAACACTGGTTGTATGAGTTCCGCTTGACTCGGTTGAACAAGCTATAGTGGAGTGTTTGAAATTCCCAAGTGGGACTTGGGGAGTGGAGTAGGCTTGGGTTAAGCCGAACCACTATAAATCTCTTTGCCCTTTTTACTTTACAGCAATTTCATTTTAGCATATCATACTTGCATTGCATACTTGAAATTGGACATCTAGGGTGATAGAATCAAGCTTGTGCATACATTTGTTGAATCTGAATTTGTGCTTCATTACAACTTGTTTTTGTGTGTGATATTCATTTTGATCATTTGACTTGATTCTTGTTGTTAAGTTTGATGTATGTGATTATCTTTGCATACATTTATATTCAACTTATTTAAATTGCTTCCGCTTAGGGTGAAACTCAATTGAAACAAAAAAGAGGTGACTTAGTCTAAATTTGATTAAGATCACAATTCACCCCCCCTCTTGTAGTGCCATCCGATCCAACAAGTGGTATCGGAGCTTGTGTTCCCTTGCATATAGAAGTAATTTTCTTGTGCATTATTAGTGATTTATATGATGGCATCTACTAGTGGTAGACATGATCATGTGTTAGAGGGTCAATCTAGTGGTAGACCTCCATTCTTTAATGGAGAAGACTATGACCATTGGAAGATGAGAATGAAACTTTATTTCATGTCTCTTGATATTGATTTGTGGTATGTCATAGAGGATGGACCTTATGAGCCTACCATCACCACCAAAATCGGTGATGTCGAAAAAGAGATTTCAAAACCTAGGGATAAATGGGATGATAATGATAAGAAAAAGATTTCTTTGAATGCTAAAGCTATGTCTATTTTATTTAATGCATTGAATTCAATTGAAGCTAAACATATTTCTACATGCATTTCGGCTCAAGATATGTGGACTAGGTTAGAGATGAAGCATGAGGGAACTAATCAAGTAAAGGAGTCTAAGATTAACATGCTCATGCATTCATATGAATTGTTCACTATGTTTCCACATGAGTCTATTACCGATATGGATATTAGACTAACCAAAATTCTGAATTCTCTTGAATCTTTAGGGAAGACATTCTCCAATCAAGAAAAGGTGCAAAAGTACTTGAGAAGTCTTCCGGAAGCATGGGATGCCAAAGTGACTGCCATCCAAGAAGCTAAAGATCTCAAAATTTTGAAGTTGGATGAGCTTGTAGGATCACTTCTAGTATATGAGACAAACTTGAAGGCAAGAGAAGCTCAAAAAGAGGACACCAAAAAGAAGAGCATTGCCTTTGCCTCCAAGGTTGATAGTGGAGATGATTTGAGTGATGAGGAAGTAGCCTTAATGACAAGGAGGTTCAAGAGATACTTGATAAACAAGAAGAAGCAAGGTGGTAGACCTTTTGGCCACTCAAAGAGGGACAACTTCAAATCTGGCCGTGGGGATCAAAGCGACTCCAAAGGGAACCATGAGGAGCAAGACAAAGATTTGAGGTGCTTTGAGTGTGGCAAGAAGGGGCACATGAAGTATGAGTGTCCAAAGAAGAAAGATAAGAGCAAGGAGCAATCCAAGAGAGCCTTCAAAGCTACTTGGAGTGATTCGGACTCCGAAAGCTCTTCAAGTGAGGATGAATTTGCTAGATTTTGCTTGATGGTCAAAGGAAACTCATCCGATCCGGATGAGGAGGTAAATTCTTTTGATCATGATGATGATGATGTGTCTATTGATGATTTGCTTTCCTTACTTAATGACATGAATGCTAAGAATAGGAAAATGCATAAGGAAAAGAAACAATTGAAAAATGAGATTGATTGTTTAAATGCTAAGGTAGAAGAGCATGAAAAGACCATTGATGATCTAAATGCTAAATGTGATGAAAAGTGCGATATGCTTGCTGCCATGTGTGCTAATAACATGTCTAAGTGTGATCATGAACCCTTGATTGAAGATTTGCAATTTAAACTTAGTACCTTACAAGAAGAGTATGATGATTTGAAATTGATTGCTATTGTGCCTAATGAGAACCAAGAGTCACATGATGACTCTATTGTTCAAAATGAATTAGATGCTTTGAAATTAAGATATGAGGATCTAGAGAAATCTTTCTCGAAGTTTAGTGTGGGATCTTCTAGACTTGATTCACTATTATCATGCCTTAGACAATCTTTGGACAAATCGGGTTTAGGTTATGTTGGTGATGATGTAAAATTGAAGAAATGTGATATGCATGATATTTCTACATCTTTTGTATCACGTGGCTATTTGCATTCCTTGAATGACATGAAGGAGGATTGTTTTCCTAAGAAAATGATTTTTTCACCTCCTAACTACAATGCTTTGAATGATATGCATGCTAGTACTTCAAAATCACATCCTGAGCATGTATCATTTGTCCAACCCATGGGACATAGGCCTATTCCCATTAGGGGTGTGCCAAATCAGCCTTGGAAGAAGGATATCAAATCTGGTCCCAAGAGACCCGTAGGGTTTCCTAAGAAATTAGGGCAACCCATAAGGTATTCTAGGACTCCTAGAGTTCCACAAGGCTCTATGTATGCTAGCACTTCATTTCATTCCTCAAATGATGCATATATGCATAACTTGAATGCCAAAGTTTTTCCAAAGTTTCAATATGTGTTTGGCAAGAAAGTTAAGCAAATGTGGGTTCCAAAGGGAACCAAGATTCTTGATGCTAACCTCCTAGGACCCAAAAGAAATTGGGTACCTAAAGCGAATTGAACTAATGTAGGTGTTCTTGAAAATCAAAAGTTCTAAGGCTTCCAAATGGTACTTGGATAGTGGTTGCTCAAGACACATGACCGGGAACTCAAGTTCTTTTTCTTCTCTCAAGAAGTTCTCTAATGGTGGTCATGTGACTTTTGGTGACAACAAGAAGGGTAGGATCCTTGGTCAAGGATCCATAGGTGATGTATCATCTTTCTCTATCTCTAATGTGCAATTAGTTGATGGATTATCTTTTAACCTTCTTAGTATTTCTCAATTGTGTGATGGTGGCTTGCGCATATGTTTTGATGATTCAAAGTGTGAGTTTTTAAATGCCATGAATGAATGCGTGCTTGTAGGAAAAAGAGATGGTAATGTGTATTCTATTAATTTGAAAGACTTGAATGATTGCAAACTTAAATGCTTGATTTCCAATGTTAGTGATGTGAATATATGGCATAAAAGATTAGGACATATAGGAATTTCTACAATTGAAAAATTGGTTAGAAATAATCTTGTTAGAGGTATACCTTCTTTGAACTTTGACATGTATGATGCTTGTGAGCCATGCATTAGAGGAAAACACACTAGGGAGTCTTTCAAGTCTAAAAACCAGATTTCAACTACTAAGGTTTTAGAACTTTTGCATCTTGATTTGTTTGGTCCAAGTAGAGTTAAAAGTGTAGGTGGTAGATCCTATGCCTTTGTAATTGTTGATGATTATTCTAGATATACTTGGGTGATTTTCCTTGCACATAAACATGAGACCATTCATGAGTTTTCAAAACTAATCAAGAGGCTTCAAAATGAAAAGAACATAAGCATTAGCAAGATTAGGAGTGATCATGGAGGAGAATTTGATAATCATGCATTTATTGATCTATGTGATGAATATGGCATTAGACATGATTTCTCTTCACCTAGGACACCCCAACAAAATGGGGTGGTAGAAAGGAAAAATAGAACTTTACAAGAAATTGCTAGGACTATGCTTTGTGAACATGATTTGCCTAAGTTCTTGTGGGCCGAGGCCATTAATTGTGCATGCTATGTTACAAATAGGTTATCTATTAGAAAGAAGATAAATAAGACACCTTATGAGATTTGGAATGATAGAAAACCTAAGGTTGACTACTTTAGAGTTTTTGGTTGCAAATGTTATGTACTAAACACTAAGGATGACTTAGATAAATTTGATGCAAAATCTACTCCTTGTGTATTTGTTGGCTATGCTTTAACTTCTAGAGCTTATAGAGTTTACAATCCAAAGTCTAGGAGAATAGAAGAGTCCATTCATGTTAAATTTATTGAAACTCTTGCATTTGACCCTTTGCTTGAGAATGATGACATTGAGTTAGGTTTGGAGAAGTTGAGCTTAAAAGATGATAAAGATGACTCTCCTACACCTAAAGATGATGGACCAAGCAAAGAGGGAGGAAATGAGCACGAGGAGACACAAAATAGTGATGCACCCGTGGGCTTGGAAGAAAGTGAGGTTGCACCCGTGGCCTCCAATAGTGAAACTACAGCTCCTACATCATGGCTGCAAGTGAAGGACAAACACAAGCATCCCAAACAACTCATAATTGGCGATTTGCATCAAGGGGTAAGGACTCGTAGATCTCACTTAGCTCCTAATGATAATGATTTGCATGCTAATGTGGTAGATAATGTGACTGCAAATTTAATGAATACTGCTTTAATTGTTGATGTGCATGGTTCTTATGCCTTAATTTCTCAAATAGAACCTAGAAACATTGATGATGCTTTGCTTGATGATAAATGGATTATTGCTATGCAAGATGAGTTGAATCAATTCACTAGGAATGAAGTTTGGCATTTAGTTCCAAGACCTAAAGACCAAACCATAATTGGAACTAAATGGGTGTTTAAGAACAAAATGAATGAAGATGGTGAAGTTATTAGAAACAAGGCTAGGTTGGTTGCACAAGGGTACAACCAAGAAGAAGGGATTGACTATGAAGAAACATTTGCCCCCGTAGCTAGGTTAGAAGCTATTAGGTTGCTTATGGCATTTGCATGTTTCAAAGGTTTTAAACTTTATCAAATGGATGTCAAAAGTGCATTTTTGAATGGTTTTATCAATGAGAATGTGTATGTAAAGCAACCACCCGGATTTGAAGATCCTAACTTTCCAAACCATGTTTATAAATTGACAAAAGCCTTGTATGGTTTGAAACAAGCACCTAGGGCATGGTATGATAGACTTTCCTCATTCTTAATTCAAAATGGTTTTAAAAGAGGAAGAATTGATAGCACTTTGTTCTTAAAGGAAAAAGGTCATGACATGCTTATTGTTCAAATATATGTAGATGACATTATATTTGGTGCTACTAATGAGGCTATGTGCAAAGAATTTGAGTTGTGCATGAAAAGTGAATTTGAAATGTCTATGATGGGTGAACTTACCTTCTTTTTAGGACTACAAGTTAAACAAACTAAGAGAGGTATACATATTAGTCAAACTAAATATATTCATGATATGCTTAGAAAGTTTGGATTTGATTCCTTGAACCCTTCTCCTACTCCCATGAGTGTGACAACTAAACTTGAAAAAGATGAAGATGGACAACCTTATGATTCTAAAATGTATAGGTCCATGATTGGTTCACTTTTATATTTGACATCTAGTAGACCCGACATCATGTTTAGTGTATGCATGTGTGCTAGATTTCAAAGTCAACCTATGCATTCTCATTTCCTAGCGGTTAAGAGAATATTTAGGTACCTTAGGCATACATCAACTCTTGGCATATGGTATGATAAAAATTCTTTGTTTGATTTATATGCATATAGTGATGCTGATTTTGCTGGGTGTAAGATAAATAGAAAGAGTACTTCGGGTACATGTCAATTCCTAGGAAGTATGCTTATTTCTTGGTTCTCCAAGAAACAACCTTGTGTAGCCCTATCTACCACCGAAGCTGAATATATGGCTATAGGGAGTTGTTGTGCTCAACTCTTATGGATTAGACAACAACTAAATGATTTTGGACTTAAATTAAAAGATATTCCTATATATTGTGATAATACTAGTGCCATTAGCCTTTCTAAAAATCCGGTGCATCATTCTAAGGCTAAACATATTGAAATTAGGCATCATTTTATTAGAGACCATGTGACTCAAGGGACAATTAAATTAGATTATGTGGACACAATGAACCAACTTGCGGACATACTAACGAAACCTCTAAACCAAGAGAGATTTGAATTTTTAAGAGGTAATCTTGGCATGAGAATGAGTCCTTGATATGTGTATGAATTTTATGCATTGCTTATATTGAACACCTTTTGGATGCATTTACAAAATAAAGGGGGAGAAATATACTTTGAACTTTAAAGTTTGGTATGCATAGGTTAAGGGGGAGGAACTTGAATGTCATATTGTATAGACCTTGCCTATTGATACTTTACTTGTCTTGAATTGCAATTCCCTTGTGTTTATTGAAACATATGCTTATAGGAAGTTTATTTGTGTGAAGCATAATGTGAGGGGGAGAGTTTCTCATGTGAATTAAAGAAAATAGCTCAAAGTTACATAAGTTATTTTGTAATCATCAAAAGGGGGAGAATGTTGAATATATGTTTGAGTGATTACAACGGCATGTTTTGATTGAACTTTGATCTATTGATTGTATTGAGAAACCTAGGTGCATATGCCTACTTGATTAGTTTAGGAATTCAAGACTTATATTAAACTAGTTCAATTGTGCTTATTTGATGATTTGATTATTGAACTAACGTGGACTAATTGCAAGAAATCCTAAAAGGGTTTACATAGCATGTCTTGAGTATGATTTGTGTGTAGGGTGACCAAAACGTAAATTGGTCCTAATGTCATCATTGACCAACATTAGTGAAGGCTTAATCAGTGTCAAACATGATTAAGAAAGTCAATTTCGTGGTCAACATAAGTCAAGTTTTGCCAAAGATGTCTTGGAGCTTAATTGGGATCAATTGAAGTAAAATTAACTTTCTAGTCAAAGTCAGAATCGACGGACGTGACGTGGCAGCTGACATGGCATTGTTGACATGGCATTGATGACATGGCAAAGAAGACAAGTTAACCATAGTTACATCTTAACTAGAAGACTTGGAGCCAAAAGAGAAGAGAAGGAAAAGTTAATTTGAAAGGAGGAGACAAGAGGTACAACAAGTCTTATGACAAGTTTTTCTCTTCACATGTGTGGGAAGCTTTATTTCAAAACCATTTCTCTTTCCCACCAAGACACTCCACATCCAATGGATCATATTCTCTCTACATCAAAATCACATTTTAATCCAATGGCCAAAGATTCAAGCTTTATTCTTATCTCTCCTACTTTACATCCTATGGCCAAAATTGAATCTTCATTTGATCCAAAGGCCATGATTTACTCCACCTAAGAGACAAACTTTTCTCAAGTCAATGGTTGTATCTTTCAAGATGCCTCTAAAGTCTATATCCATTCAAAAGCCATGATTTACTCCACCTAAAAGACAAACTTTTCTCAAGTCAATTGTTGTATCTTTCAAGGTGGCCTCCAAAGTCTATATCCATCCAAAAGCCATTATTTCTTCCTACCAAAAGATACTTGTTGTATTCATTTTCACACTTCTCTAAGCCTTCTAACGTCTATAATGATCCAAGGGTCCATATCTTTCATATCAATCCAATGGCCCTCATTTCATGAGCTTACACTCCACAATTTTCTATATAAACTAACTCTTTGTCTATGGTGCATATACTTGGCCGAAAATTACACTCTCTCTCTCTAGTGTTCTTCATCTTCTAAGCTTTCATTCTTTCACTCATTCATTCCTTGATTACATACTTGATTTTGAAGAGAGATCATACACACTAGCCAAGTAAAGCTTTATTGTTACTCTTGAGCCTTTCTTACCAGATTCTTATCATTTCCTCAAGAGCCATTCTACTTGCTTGAGCAATCTGATTTCCAGCACCTATAAGGCTTCATTCTATATCTCCATTTCACCATTCAAGCCTTATCACAACTGATTTTCGTTGGTTGATACACTACTCAAAATTTCACATATCCTAGCAACCAAATAAATCTCAAATCTGAGTTTTGTGCTTACCATTCCCATTCCAGCTTTTCAAGAGCTTCATTTGAGCCTTAGACACTTACAAATCCAGCTACTAAAGAGCCAGCCTTTGAGCCTAAACTTATCTCATACCCGGCTATTCTTAGAGCCATTTTTGAGCTTGTATTTTGTTGATTAAGTTAGTGTGGTGAGCTACAAACCACACGGTGTGTAGAGTTTGGTGTGGTGAGCTATAAACCACACGGTGTGTAAAGTTTGGTGTTTGAGCTACAAAAACACTGGTTGTATGAGTTCCGCTTGACTCGGTTGAACAAGCTATAGTGGAGTGTTTGAAATTCCCAAGTGGGACTTGGGGAGTGGAGTAGGCTTGGGTTAAGCCGAACCACTATAAATCTCTTTGCCCTTTTTACTTTACAGCAATTTCATTTTAGCATATCATACTTGCATTGCATACTTGAAATTGGACATCTAGGGTGATAGAATCAAGCTTGTGCATACATTTGTTGAATCTGAATTTGTGCTTCATTACAACTTGTTTTTGTGTGTGATATTCATTTTGATCATTTGACTTGATTCTTGTTGTTAAGTTTGATGTATGTGATTATCTTTGCATACATTTATATTCAACTTATTTAAATTGCTTCCGCTTAGGGTGAAACTCAATTGAAACAAAAAAGAGGTGACTTAGTCTAAATTTGATTAAGATCACAATTCACCCCCCCTCTTGTAGTGCCATCCGATCCAACAAAATGCTCCACCATGGAGAGAGTTGAGCAATTCCAAAGCATGAATGTGGACCGTTGTACTCTATTAGTGCTCTTAAAAGTCTAACTTGCTAGTTGGGCCTTCGTGCCCCGTTTCGTAAGGTAAAGACGTGAATAGACCAAGTTATGTCTCGAATTGCACAAAAACGTGAAAAGCTCCTCTATGGAGAGAGTTGAGCACTTCCAAAGCATCAATGTGGACCGTTGTACTCTATTTAGTGCTCTTAAAAGTCTAACTTGCTAGTTGAGCCTTCGTGCCACGTTTCGTTTGGTAAAGATGCGAATAGACCCAGTTATGTTTGAAATTGCACAAAAACGTGAAATGCTCCCCTATGGAGAGAGTTGAGCAATTCCAAAGCTTGAATGTGGACCGTTGTACTCTATTTAGTGCTCTGAAAAGTCTAACTTGCTAGTTGAGCCTTCGTGCCACGTTTCGTAAGGTAAAGACGCGAATAGACCAAGTTATGTCTCGAATTGCACAAAAACGTGAAAAGCTCCTCTATGGAGATAGTTGAGCACTTCCAAAGCATTAATGTGGACCGTTGTACTATATTTAGTACTCTTAAAAGTCTAACTTGCTAGTTGAGCATTCGTGCCACGTTTCGTAAGGTAAAGACGCGAATAAACCAAGTTACGTCTCAAATTGCACAAAAACGTGAAAAGCTCCCCTATGGAGAGAGTTGAGCTCTTCCGAAGCATCAATGTGGACCGTTGTACTCTATTTAGTGCTCTTAAAAGTCTAACTTTCTAGTTGAGCCTTCGTGCCACGTTTCATAAGGTAAAGACGCGAATAAACCAAGTTACGTCTCAAATTACACAAAAACGTGAAAAGCTCCTCTATGGAGAGAGTTGAGCACTTCCAAAGCATCAATGTGGACCGTTGCACTCTATTTAGTGCTCTTAAAAGTCTAACTTGCTAGTTGGACCTTCGTGCCACGTTTCGTAAGGTAAAGATGCGAATAGACCCAGTTATGTGTGAAATTGCACAAAAACGTGAAAATCTCCTCTATGGAGAGAGTTGAGCACTTCCAAAGCATCAATGTGGACCGTTGTACTCTATTTAGTGCTCTTAAAAGTCTAACTTGCTAGTTGAGCCTTCGTGCCACGTTTCGTAAGGTAAAGATGCGAATAGACCCAGTTATGTGTGAAATTGCACAAAAACGTGAAATGCTCCACTATGGAGAGAGTTGAGCAATTCCAAAGCATGAATGTGGACCGTTGTACTCTATTTAGTACTCTTAAAAGTCTAACTTGCTAGTTGGGCCTTCGTGCCACGTTTCGTAAGGTAAAGATGCGAATAGACCCAGTTATGTGTGAAATTGCACAAAAACGTGAAATGCTCCCCTATGGAGAGAGTTGAGCAATTCCAAAGCATGAATGTGGACCGTTGTACTCTATTTAGTGCTCTTAAAAGTCTAACTTACTAGTTGGGCCTTCGTGCCACGTTTCGTATGGTAAAGACGCGAATAGACCAAGTTATGTCTCGAATTGCACAAAAACGTGAAAAGCTCCTCTATGGAGAGAGTTGAGCACTTCCAAAGCATCAATGTGGACAATTGTACTCTATTTAGTGCTCATAAAAGTCTAACTTGCTAGTTGAGCCTTCGTGCCACGTTTCGTAAGGTAAAGACACGAATAGACCAAGTTATGTCACGAATTGCACAAAAACGTGAAAAGCTCCTCTATGGAGAGAGTTGAGCGCTTCCAAAGCATCAATGTGGACCGTTGTACTCTATTTAGTGCTCTTAAAAGTCTAACTTGCTAGTTGAGCCTTCGTGCCACGTTTCGTTTGGTAAAGATGCGAATAGACCCAGTTATGTTTGAAATTGCACAAAAACGTGAAATGCTCCACTATGGAGAGAGTTGAGCAATTCCAAAGCTTGAATGTGGACCGTTGTACTCTATTTAGTGCTCTGAAAAGTCTAACTTGCTAGTTGAGCCTTCGTGCCACGTTTCGTAAGGTAAAGACGCGAATAGACCAAGTTATGTCTCGAATTGCACAAAAACGTGAAAAGCTCCTCTATGGAGATAGTTGAGCACTTCCAAAGCATTAATGTGGACCGTTGTACTATATTTAGTGCTCTTAAAAGTCTAACTTGCTAGTTGAGCTTTCGTGCCACGTTTCGTAAGGTAAAGACGCGAATAAACCAAGTTACGTCTCAAATTGCACAAAAACGTGAAAAGCTCCCCTATGGAGAGAGTTGAGCTCTTCCGAAGCATCAATGTGGACCGTTGTACTCTATTTAGTGCTCTTAAAAGTCTAACTTTCTAGTTGAGCCTTCGTGCCACGTTTCATAAGGTAAAGACGCGAATGAACCAAGTTACGTCTCAAATTACACAAAAACGTGAAAAGCTCCTCTATGGAGAGAGTTGAGCACTTCCAAAGCATCAATGTGGACCGTTGCACTCTATTTAGTGCTCTTAAAAGTCTAACTTGCTAGTTGGACCTTCGTGCCACGTTTCGTAAGGTAAAGATGCGAATAGACCCAGTTATGTGTGAAATTGCACAAAAACGTGAAAATCTCCTCTATGGAGAGAGTTGAGCACTTCCAAAGCATCAATGTGGACCGTTGTACTCTATTTAGTGCTCTTAAAAGTCTAACTTGCTAGTTGAGCCTTCGTGCCACGTTTCGTAAGGTAAAGATGCGAATAGACCCAGTTATGTGTGAAATTGCACAAAAACGTGAAATGCTCCACTATGGAGAGAGTTGAGCAATTCCAAAGCATGAATGTGGACCGTTGTACTCTATTTAGTACTCTTAAAAGTCTAACTTGCTAGTTGGGCCTTCGTGCCACGTTTCGTAAGGTAAAGATGCGAATAGACCCAGTTATGTGTGAAATTGCACAAAAACGTGAAATGCTCCCCTATGGAGAGAGTTGAGCAATTCCAAAGCATGAATGTGGACCGTTGTACTCTATTTAGTGCTCTTAAAGTCTAACTTACTAGTTGGGCCTTCGTGCCACGTTTCGTATGGTAAAGACGCGAATAGACCAAGTTATGTCTCGAATTGCACAAAAACGTGAAAAGCTCCTCTATGGAGAGAGTTGAGCACTTCCAAAGCATCAATGTGGACAATTGTACTCTATTTAGTGCTCATAAAAGTCTAACTTGCTAGTTGAGCCTTCGTGCCACGTTTCGTAAGGTAAAGACACGAATAGACCAAGTTATGTCACGAATTGCACAAAAACGTGAAAAGCTCCTCTATGGAGAGAGTTGAGCACTTCCAAAGCATCAATGTGGACCGTTGTACTCTATTTAGTGCTCTTAAAAGTCTAACTTGCTAGTTGAGCCTTCGTGCCACGTTTCGTTTGGTAAAGATGCGAATAGACCCAGTTATGTTTGAAATTGCACAAAAACGTGAAATGCTCCACTATGGAGAGAGTTGAGCAATTCCAAAGCTTGAATGTGGACCGTTGTACTCTATTTAGTGCTCTGAAAAGTCTAACTTGCTAGTTGAGCCTTCGTGCCACGTTTCGTAAGGTAAAGACGCGAATAGACCAAGTTATGTCTCGAATTGCACAAAAACGTGAAAAGCTCCTCTATGGAGATAGTTGAGCACTTCCAAAGCATTAATGTGGACCGTTGTACTATATTTAGTGCTCTTAAAAGTCTAACTTGCTAGTTGAGCTTTCGTGCCACGTTTCGTAAGGTAAAGACGCGAATAAACCAAGTTACGTCTCAAATTGCACAAAAACGTGAAAAGCTCCCCTATGGAGAGAGTTGAGCTCTTCCGAAGCATCAATGTGGACCGTTGTACTCTATTTAGTGCTCTTAAAAGTCTAACTTGCTAGTTGAGCCTTCGTGCCACGTTTCATAAGGTAAAGATGCGAATAAACCAAGTTACGTCTCAAATTACACAAAAACGTGAAAAGCTCCTCTATGGAGAGAGTTGAGCACTTCCAAAGCATCAATGTGGACCGTTGCACTCTATTTAGTGCTCTTAAAAGTCTAACTTGCTAGTTGGACCTTCGTGCCACGTTTCGTAAGGTAAAGATGCGAATAGACCCAGTTATGTGTGAAATTGCACAAAAACGTGAAAAGCTCCTCTATGGAGAGAGTTGAGCACTTCCAAAGCATCAATGTGGACCGTTGTACTCTATTTAGTGCTCTTAAAAGTCTAACTTGCTAGTTGAGCCTACGTGCCACGTTTCATAAGGTAAAGATGCGTATAGACCCAGTTATGTGTGAAATTGCACAAAAACGTGAAATGCTCCTCTATGGAGAGATTTGAGCAATTCCAAAGCATGAATGTGGACCGTTGTACTCTATTTAGTGCTCCTAAAAGCCTAACTTACTAGTTGAGCATTCTTGCCACGTTTCGCAACGTAAAGAGGCGAATAGAGCAAGTTATGTCTCAAAATGCACAAAAACGTGAAAAACTCCTCTATGGAGAGAGTTGAGCACTTCCAAAGCATGAATATGGACCGTTGTACTCTATTTAGTGCTCTTAAAAGTCTAACTTGCTAGTTGAGCCTTCGTGCCACGTTTCGTAACGTAAAGACGCGAATAGAGCAAGTGATGTCTCAAATTGCAAAAAAACGTGAAAAGCTCCTCTATGGAGAGAGTTGAGCACTTCCAAAGCATCAATGTGGACCGTTGTACTCTATTTAGTGCTCTTAAAAGTCGAACTTGCTAGTTGGGCCTTCGTGCCACGTTTCGTAAGGTAAAGACGCGAATAGACCAAGTTCTGTCTCAAATTGCACAAAAACGTGAAATGCTCCACTATGGAGAGAGTTGAGCAATTCCAAAGCATGAATGTGGACCGTTGTACTCTATTTAGTGCTCTTAAGAGTCTAACTTGCTAGTTGGGCCTTCGTGCCACGTTTCGTAAGGTAAAGACGCGAATAGACCAAGTAATGTCTCGAATTGCACAAAAATGTGAAAACCTCCTCTATGGAGAGAATTGAGCAATTCCAAAGCATGAATGTGGACCGTTGTACTCTATTTAGTGCTCTTAAAAGTCTAACTTGCTAGTTGAGCCTTCGTGCCACGTTTCGTAAGGTAAAGAGGCGAATAGACCCAGTTATGTGTGAAATTGCACAAAAACGTGAAACGCTCCACTATGGAGAGAGTTGAGCAATTCCAAAGCATGAATGTGGACCGTTGTACTCTATTTAGTGCTCTTAAAAGTCTAACTTGCTAGTTGGGCCTTCGTGCCCCGTTTCGTAAGGTAAAGACGCGAATAGACCAAGTTATGTCTCGAATTGCACAAAAACGTGAAAAGCTCCTCTATGGAGAGAGTTGAGCACTTCCAAAGCATCAATGTGGACCGTTGTACTCTATTTAGTGCTCTTAAAAGTCTAACTTGCTAGTTGAGCCTTCGTGCCACGTGTCGTTTGGTAAAGATGCGAATAGACCCAGTTATGTTTGAAATTGCACAAAAACGTGAAATGCTCCCCTATGGAGAGAGTTGAGCAATTCCAAAGCTTGAATGTGGACCGTTGTACTCTATTTAGTGCTCTTAAAAGTCTAACTTGCTAGTTGAGCCTTCGTGCCACGTTTCGTAAGGTAAAGACGCGAATAGACCAAGTTATGTCTCGAATTGCACAAAAACGTGAAAAGCTCCTCTATGGAGAGAGTTGAGCACTTCCAAAGCATCAATGTGGACCGTTGTACTCTATTTAGTGCTCTTAAAAGTCTAACTTGCTAGTTGAGGCTTCGTGCCACGTTTCGTATGGTAAAGATGCGAATAGACCCAGTTATGTTTGAAATTGCACAAAAACGTTAAATGCTCCACTATGGAGAGAGTTGAGGAATTCCAAAGCTTGAATGTGGACCGTTGTACTCTATTTAGTGCTCTTAAAAGTCTAACTTGCTAGTTGGGCCTTCGTGCCCCGTTTCGTAAGGTAAAGACGCGAATAGACCAAGTTTTGTCTCGAATTGCACAAAAACGTGAAAAGCTCCTCCATGGAGAGAGTTGAGCACTTCCAAAGCATCAATGTGGACCGTTGTACTCTATTTAGTGCTCTTAAAAGTCTAACTTGCTAGTTGAGGCTTCGTGCCACGTTTCGTATGGTAAAGATGCGAATAGACCCAGTTATGTTTGAAATTGCACAAAAACGTGAAATGCTCCCCTATGGAGAGAGTTGAGCAATTCCAAAGCTTGAATGTGGACCGTTGTACTCTATTTAGTGCTCTGAAAAGTCTAACTTGCTAGTTGAGCCTTCGTGCCACGTTTCGTAAGGTAAAGACGCGAATAGACCAAGTTATGTCTCGAATTGCACAAAAACGTGAAAAGCTCCTCTATGGAGATAGTTGAGCACTTCCAAAGCATTAATGTGGACCGTTGTACTATATTTAGTGCTCTTAAAAGTCTAACTTGCTAGTTGAGCATTCGTGCCATGTTTCGTAAGGTAAAGACGCGAATAAACCAAGTTACGTCTCAAATTGCACAAAAACGTGAAAAGCTCCCCTATGGAGAGAGTTGAGCTCTTCCGAAGCATCAATGTGGACCGTTGTACTCTATTTAGTGCTCTTAAAAGTCTAACTTGCTAGTTGAGCCTTCGTGCCACGTTTCATAAGGTAAAGACGCGAATAAACCAAGTTACGTCTCAAATTACACAAAAACGTGAAAAGCTCCTCTATGGAGAGAGTTGAGCACTTCCAAAGCATCAATGTGGACCGTTGCACTCTATTTAGTGCTCTTAAAAGTCTAACTTGCTAGTTGGGCCTTCGTGCCACGTTTCGTAAGGTAAAGATGCGAATAGACCCAGTTATGTGTGAAATTGCACAAAAACGTGAAAAGCTCCTCTATGGAGAGAGTTGAGCACTTCCAAAGCATCAATGTGGACCGTTGTACTCTATTTAGTGCTCTTAAAAGTCTAACTTGCTAGTTGAGCCTTCGTGCCACGTTTCGTAAGGTAAAGATGCGAATAGACCCAGTTATGTGTGAAATTGCACAAAAACGTGAAATGCTCCACTATGGATAGAGTTGAGCAATTCCAAAGCATGAATGTGGACCGTTGTACTCTATTTAGTACTCTTAAAAGTCTAACTTGCTAGTTGGGCCTTCGTGCCACGTTTCGTGAGGTAAAGATGCGAATAGACCCAGTTATGTGTGAAATTGCACAAAAACGTGAAATGCTCCCCTATGGAGAGAGTTGAGCAATTCCAAAGCATGAATGTGGACCGTTGTACTCTATTTAGTGCTCTTAAAAGTCTAACTTACTAGTTGGGCCTTCGTGCCACGTTTCGTGTGGTAAAGACGCGAATAGACCAAGTTATGTCTCGAATTGCACAAAAACGTGAAAAGCTCCTCCATGGAGAGAGTTGAGCACTTCCAAAGCATCAATGTGGACAATTGTACTCTATTTAGTGCTCATAAAAGTCTAACTTGCTAGTTGAGCCTTCGTGCCACGTTTCGTAAGGTAAAGATACGAATAGACCAAGTTATGTCTCGAATTGCACAAAAACGTGAAAAGCTCCTCTATGGAGAGATTTGAGCAATTCCAAAGCATGAATGTGGACCGTTGTACTCTATTTAGTGCTCCTAAAAGCCTAACTTACTAGTTGAGCATTCTTGCCACGTTTCGCAACGTAAAGAGGCGAATAGAGCAAGTTATGTCTCAAAATGCACAAAAACGTGAAAAACTCCTCTATGGAGAGAGTTGAGCACTTCCAAAGCATGAATATGGACCGTTGTACTCTATTTAGTGCTCTTAAAAGTCTAACTTGCTAGTTGAGCCTTCGTGCCATGTTTCGTAACGTAAAGACGCGAATAGAGCAAGTGATGTCTCAAATTGCAAAAAAACGTGAAAAGCTCCTCTATGGAGAGAGTTGAGCACTTCCAAAGCATCAATGTGGACCGTTGTACTCTATTTAGTGCTCTTAAAAGTCTAACTTGCTAGTTGAGCCTTCGTGCCACGTTTCGTTTGGTAAAGATGCGAATACACCCAGTTATGTTTGAAATTGCACAAAAACGTGAAATGCTCCCCTATGGAGAGAGTTGAGCAATTCCAAAGCTTGAATGTGGACCGTTGTACTCTATTTAGTGGTCTTAAAAGTCTAACTTGCTAGTTGAGCCTTCGTGCCACGTTTCGTAAGGTAAAGACGCGAATAGACCAAGTTATGTCTCAAATTGCACAAAAACGTGAAATGCTCCACTATGGAGAGAGTTGAGCAATTCCAAAGCATGAATGTGGACCGTTGTACTCTATTTAGTGCTCTTAAAAGTCTAACTTGCTAGTTGGGCCATCGTGCCACGTTTCGTAAGGTAAAGACGCGAATAGACCAAGTTATGTCTCGAATTGCACAAAAATGTGAAAACCTCCTCTATGGAGAGAATTGAGCAATTCCAAAGCATGAATGTGGACCGTTGTACTCTATTTAGTGCTCTTAAAAGTCTAACTTGCTAGTTGAGCCTTCGTGCCACGTTTCGTAAGGTAAAGAGGCGAATAGACACAGTTATGTGTGAAATTGCACAAAAACGTGAAATGCTCCACTATGGAGAGAGTTGAGCAATTCCAAAGCATGAATGTGGACCGTTGTACTCTATTTAGTGCTCTTAAAAGTCTAACTTGCTAGTTGGGCCTTCGTGCCCCGTTTCGTAAGGTAAAGACGCGAATAGACCAAGTTATGTCTCGAATTGCACAAAAACGTGAAAAGCTCCTCTATGGAGAGAGTTGAGCACTTCCAAAGCATCAATGTGGACCGTTGTACTCTATTTAGTGCTCTTAAAAGTCTAACTTGCTAGTTGAGCCTTCGTGCCACGTTTCGTTTGGTAAAGATGCGAATAGACCCAGTTATGTTTGAAATTGCACAAAAACGTGAAATGCTCCCCTATGGAGAGAGTTGAGCAATTCCAAAGCTTCAATGTGGACCGTTGTACTCTATTTAGTGCTCTTAAAAGTCTAACTTGCTAGTTGAGCCTTCGTGCCACGTTTCGTGAGGTAAAGACGCGAATAGACCAAGTTATGTCTCGAATTGCACAAAAACGTGAAAAGCTCCTCTATGGAGAGAGTTGAGCACTTCCAAAGCATCAATGTGGACCGTTGTACTCTATTTAGTGCTTTTAAAAGTCTAACTTGCTAGTTGAGGCTTCGTGCCACGTTTCGTATGGTAAAGATGCGAATAGACCCAGTTATGTTTGAAATTACACAAAAACGTGAAATGCTCCACTATGGAGAGAGTTGAGGAATTCCAAAGCATGAAGGTGGACCGTTGTACTCTATTTAGTGCTCTTAAAAGTCTAACTTGCTAGTTGGGCCTTCGTGCCCCGTTTCGTAAGGTAAAGACGCGAATAGACCAAGTTCTGTCTCAAATTGCACAAAAACGTGAAAAGCTCCCCTATGGAGAGAGTTGAGCAATTCCAAAGCATCAATGTGAACCGTTGTACTCTATTTAGTGCTCTTAAAAGTCTAACTTGCTAGTTGAGCCTTCGTGCCACGTTTCGTATGGTCAAGATGCGAATAGACCCAGTTATGTTTGAAATTGCACAAAAACGTGAAATGCTCCCCTATGGAGAGAGTTGAGCAATTCCAAAGCATGAATGTGGACCGTTGTACTCTATTTAGTGCTCTTCAAAGTCTAACTTGCTAGTTGAGCCTTCGTGCCACGTTTCGTAAGGTAAAGACGCGAATAGACCAAGTTATGTCTCGGATTGCACAAAAACGTGAAAAGCTCCTCTATGGAGAGAGTTGAGCACTTCCAAAGCATTAATGTGGACCGTTGTACTATATTTAGTGCTCTTAAAAGTCTAACTTGCTAGTTGAGCATTCGTGCCTCGTTTCGTAAGGTAAAGACGCGAATAAACCAAGTTACGTCTCAAATTGCACAAAAACGTGAAAAGCTCCCCTATGGAGAGAGTTGAGCTCTTCCGAAGCATCAATGTGGACCGTTGTACTCTATTTAGTGCTCTTAAAAGTCTAACTTGCTAGTTGAGCCTTCGTGCCACGTTTCGTAAGGTAAAGACGCGAATAGACCAAGTTACGTCTCAAATTGCACAAAAACGTGAAAAGCTCCTCTATGGAGAGAGTTGAGCACTTCCAAAGCATCAATGTGGACCGTTGCACTATATTTAGTGCTCTTAAAAGTCTTACTTGCTAGTTCAGCCTTCGTGCTACGTTTCGTAATGTAAAGACGCGAATAGACCAAGTTCTGTCTCAAATTGCTCAAAAACGTGAAAAGCTCTACTATGGAGAGAGTTGAGCAATTCCAAAGCATGAATGTGGACCGTTGTACTATATTTAGTGCTCTTAAAAGTCTAACTTGCTAGTTGAGCCTTCGTGCCACGTTTTGAATGGTAAAGATGCGAATAGACCCAGTTATGTTTGAAATTGCACAAAAACGTGAAATGCTCCCCTATGGAGAGAGTTGAGCAATTCCAAAGCATGAATGTGGACCGTTGTACTCTATTTAGTGCTCTTAAAAGTCTAACTTGCTAGTTGAGCCTTCGTGCCACGTTTCGTAACGTAAGGACGCGAATAGACCAAGTTCTGTCTCAAATTGCACAAAAACGTGAAAAGCTCCACTATGGAGAGAGTTGAGCAATTCCAAAGCATGAATGTGGACCGTTGTACTCTATTTAGTGCTCTTAAAAGTCTAACTTGCTAGTTACGCCTTCGTGCCACGTTTCGTAACGTAAGGACGCGAATAGACCAAGTTCTGTCTCAAATTGCACAAAAACGTGAAAACCTCCACTATGGAGAGAGTTGAGCAATTCCAAAGCATGAATGTGGACCGTTGTACTCTATTTAGTGCTCTTAAAAGTCTAACTTGCTAGTTGAGCCTTCGTGCCACGTTTCGTAAGGTAAAGACGCGAATAGACCAAGTTATGTCTCGAATTACACAAAAACGTGAAAAGTTCCTCTATGGAGAGAGTTGACCACTTCCAAAGTATCAATGTGGACCGTTGTACTCTACTTAGTGCTCACAAAAGTCTAACTTGCTAGTTGAGCCTTCGTGCCACGTTTCGTAAGGTAAAGACGCGAATAGACCAAGTTCTGTCTCGAATTGCACAAAAACGTGAAAAGCTCCTCTATGGAGAGAGTTGAGCACTTCCAAAGCATCAATGTGGACCGTTGTACTCTATTTAGTACTCTTAAAAGTCTAACTTGCTACTTGAGCCTTCGTGCCACGTTTCGTATGGTAAAGATGCGAATAGACCCAATTATGTTTGAAATTGCACAAAAACGTGAAATGCTCCCCTATGGAGAGAGTTGAGCAATTCCAAAGCATGAATGTGGACCGTTGTACTCTATTTAGTGCTCTTAAAAGTCTAACTTGCTAGTTGAACCTTCGTGCCACGTTTCGTAACGTAGAGACGCGAATAGACCAAGTTATGTCTTGAATTGCACAAAAACGTGAAAAGCTCCACTATGGAGAGAGTTGAGCACTTCCAAAGCATTAATGTGGACCGTTGTACTATATTTAGTGTGCTTAAAATTCTAACTTGCTAGTTAAGCCTTCGTGCCACGTTTCGTGAGGTAAAGACGCGAATAGACCAAGTTATGTCTCGAATTACACAAAAACGTGAAAAGCTCCTCTATGGAGAGAGTTGAGCACTTCCGATGCATCAATGTGGACAGTTGTACTCTATTTAGTGCTCTTAAAAGTCTAACTTGCTAGTTGAGCCTTCGTGCCACGTTTCGTAAGGTAAAGATGCGAATAGACCAAGTTATGTTTGAAATTGCACAAAAACGTGTAATGCTCCACTATGGAGAGAGTTGAGCAATTCCAAAGCATGAATGTGGACCGTTGTACTCTATTTAGTGCTCTTCAAAGTCTAACTTGCTAGTTGAGCCTTCGTGCCCCGTTTCGTAAGGTAAAGACGCGAATAGACCAAGTTATGTCTCGAATTGCACAAAAACGTGAAAAGCCCCTCTATGGAGAGAGTTGAGCACTTCCAAAGCATCAATGTGGACCGTTGTACTCAATTTAGTGCTCTTAAAAGTCTAACTTGCTAGTTGAGCCTTCGTGCCACGTTTCGTAAGGTAAAGACGCGAATAGACCAAGTTATGTCTCGAATTACACAAAAACGTGAAAAGCTCCTCTATGGAGAGAGTTGTGCACTTCCAAAGCATCAATGTGGACCGTTGTACTCTATTTAGTGCTCTTAAAAGTCTAACTTGCTAGTTGAGCCTTCGTGCCACGTTTCGCAAGGTAAAGATGCGAATAGACCCAGTTATGTGTGAAATTACACAAAAACGTGAAATACTCCCCTATGGAGAGAGTTGAGCAATTCCAAAGCATCAATGTGGACCGTTGTACTCTATTTAGTGCTCTTAAAAGTCTAACTTGCTAGTTGAGCCTTCGTGCCACGTTTCGTATGGTAAAGATGCGAATAGACCCAGTTATGTTTGAAATTGCACAAAAACATGAAATGCTCCCCTATGGATAGAGTTGAGCAATTCCAAAGCATGAATGTGGACCGTTGTACTCTATTTAGTGCTCTTAAAAGTCTAACTTGCTAGTTGAGCCTTCGTGCCACGTTTCGTAAGGTAAAGACGCGAATAGACCAAGTTATGTCTCGGATTGCACAAAAACGTGAAAAGCTCCTCTATGGAGATAGTTGAGCACTTCCAAAGCATTAATGTGGACCGTTGTACTATATTTAGTGCTCTTAAAAGTCTAACTTGCTAGTTGAGCATTCGTGCCACATTTCGTAAGGTAAAGACGCGAATAAACCAAGTTACGTCTCAAATTGCACAAAAACGTGAAAAGCTCCCCTATGGAGAGAGTTGAGCTCTTCCGAAGCATCAATGTGGACCGTTGTACTCTATTTAGTGCTCTTAAAAGTCTAACTTGCTAGTTGAGCATACGTGCCTCGTTTCGTAAGGTAAAGACGCGAATAGACCAAGTTCTGTCTCAAATTGCACAAAAACGTGAAAAGCTCCCCTATGGAGAGAGTTGAGCAATTCCAAAGCATCAATGTGGACCGTTGTACTCTATTTAGTGCTCTTAAAAGTCTAACTTGCTAGTTGAGCCTTCGTGCCACGTTTCGTATGGTAAAGATGCGAATAGACCCAGTTATGTTTGAAATTGCACAAAAACGTGAAATGCTCCCCTATGGAGAGAGTTGAGCAATTCCAAAGCATGAATGTGGACCGTTGTACTCTATTTAGTGCTCTTAAATGTCTAACTTGCTAGTTGAGCCTTCGTGCCACGTTTCGTAACGTAAAGACGCGAATAGACCAAGTTCTGTCTCAAATTGCACAAAAACGTGAAAAGCTCCACTATGGAGAGAGTTGAGCAATTCCAAAGCATGAATGTGGACCGTTGTACTCTATTTAGTGCTCTTAAAAGTCTAACTTGCTAGTTGAGCCTTCGTGCCACGTTTCGTATGGTAAAGATGCGAATAGACCCAGTTATGTTTGAAATTGCAAAAAAACGTGAAATGCTCCCCTATGGAGAGAGTTGAGCAATTCCAAAGCATGAATGTGGACCGTTGTACTCTATTTTGTGCTTTTAAAAGTCGAACTTGCTAGTTGAGCCTTCGTGCCACGTTTCGTGAGGTAAAGACGCGAATAGACCAAGTTATGTCTCGAATTACACAAAAACGTGAAAAGCTCCTCTATGGAGAGAGTTTAGCACTTCCAAAGCATCAATGTGGACCGTTGTACTCTATTTAGTGCTCTTAAAAGTCTAACTTGCTAGTTGAGCCTTCGTGCCACGTTTCGTAAGGTAAAGATGCGAATAGACCCAGTTACGTGTGAAATTGCACAAAAATGTGAAATGCTCCCCTATGGAGAGAGTGGAGCAATTCCAAAGCATGAATGTGGACCATTGTACTCTATTTAGTGCTCTTAAAAGTCTAACTTGCTAGTTGAGCCTTTGTGCCACGTTTCGTAAGGTAAAGATGCGAATAGACCCAGTTATGTGTGAAATTGCACAAAAACGTGAAATGCTCCCCTATGGAGAGAGTTGAGCAATTCCAAAGCATGAATGTGGACCGTTGTACTCTATTTAGTGCTCTTAAAAGTCTAACTTGCTAGTTGAGCCTTCGTGCCACGTTTCGTATGGTAAAGATGCGAATAGACCCAGTTATGTTTGAAATTGCACAAAAACGTGAAATGCTCCCCTATGGAGAGAGTTGAGCAATTCCAAAGCATGAATGTGGACCGTTGTACTCTATTTAGTGCTCTTAAATGTCTAACTTGCTAGTTGAGCCTTCGTGCCACGTTTCGTAACGTAAAGACGCGAATAGACCAAGTTCTGTCTCAAATTGCACAAAAACGTGAAAAGCTCCACTATGGAGAGAGTTGAGCAATTCCAAAGCATGAATGTGGACCGTTGTACTCTATTTAGTGCTCTTAAAAGTCTAACATGCTAGTTGAGCCTTCGTGCCACGTTTCGTATGGTAAAGATGCGAATAGACCCAGTTATGTTTGAAATTGCACAAAAACGTGAAATGCTCCCCTATGGAGAGAGTTGAGCAATTCCAAAGCATGAATGTGGACCGTTGTACTCTATTTAGTGCTCTTAAAAGTCTAACTTGCTAGTTGAGCCTTCGTGCCACGTTTCGTAAGGTAGAGACGCGAATAGACCAAGTTATGTCTTGAATTGCACAAAAACGTGAAAAGCTCCTCTATGGAGATAGTTGAGCACTTCCAAAGCATTAATGTGGACCGTTGTACTATATTTAGTGCGCTTAAAAGTCTAACTTGCTTGTTGAGCCTTCGTGCCACGTTTCGTAAGGTAAAGACGCGAATAAACCAAGTTACGTCTCAAATTGCACAAAAACGTGAAAAGCTCCTCCATGGAGAGAGATGAGTACTTCCGAAGCATCAATGTGGACCGTTGTACTCTATTTAGTGCTCTTAAAAGTCTAACTTGCTCGTTGAGCCTTCGTGCCACGTTTCGTAAGGTAAAGATGCGAATAGACCAAGTTATGTTTGAAATTGCACAAAAACGTGAAATGCTCCACTATGCAGAGAGTTGAGCCATTCCAAAGCATGAATGTGGACCGTTGTACTCTATTTAGTGCTCTTCAAAGTCTAACTTGCTAGTTGAGCCTTCGTGCCACGTTTCGTAAGGTAAAGACGCGAATAGACCAAGTTATGTCTCCAATTGCACAAAAACGTGAAAAGCTCCTCTATGAAGAGAGTTGAGCACTTCCGACGCATCAATGTGGACCGTTGTACTCTATTTAGTGCTCTTAAAAGTCTAACTTGCTAGTTGAGCCTTCGTGCCATGTTTCGTAAGGTAAAGACGCGAATAGACCAAGTTATGTCTCGAATTGCACAAAAACGTGAAAAGCTCCTCTATCGAGAGAGTTGAGCACTTCCAAAGCAGCAATGTGGACTGTTGTACTCTATTTAGTGCTCATAAAAGTTGAACTTGCTAGTTGGGCCTTCGTGCCACGTTTCGTAAGGTAAAGACGCGAATAGACCAAGTTATGTCTCGAATTGCACAAAAACGTGAAAAGCTCCTCTATGGAGAGAGTTGAGCACTTCCAAAGCACCAATGTGGACCGTTGCACTCTATTTAGTTCTCTTAAAAGTCTAACTTGCTAGTTGAGCCTTCGTGCCACGTTTCGTAAGGTAAAGACGCGAATAGACCAAGTTATGTCTCGAATTACACAAAAACGTGAAAAGCTCCTCTATGGAGAGAGTTGAGCACTTCCAAAGCATCAATGTGGACCGTTGTACTCTATTTAGTGCTCTTAAAAGTCTAACTTGCTAGTTGAGCCTTTGTGCCACGTTTCGTAAGGTAAAGATGCGAATAGACCCAGTTATGTGTGAAATTAGACAAAAACGTGAAATGCTCCCCTATAGAGAGAGTTGAGCAATTCCAAAGCATGAATGTGGACCGTTGTACTCTATTTAGTGCTCTTAAAAGTCTAACTTGCTAGTTGAGCCTTCGTGCCACGTTTCGTAAGGTAAAGACGCGAATAGACCAAGTTATGTCTCGAATTGCACAAAAACGTGAAAAGCTCCTCTATCGAGAGAGTTGAGCACTTCCAAAGCAGCAATGTGGACTGTTGTACTCTATTTAGTGCTCATAAAAGTCGAACTTGCTAGTTGGGCCTTCGTGCCACGTTTCGTAAGGTAAAGACGCGAATAGACCAAGTTATGTCTCGAATTGCACAAAAACGTGAAAAGCTCCTCTATGGAGATAGTTGAGCACTTCCGAAGCATCAATGTGGACCGTTGTACTCTATTTAGTGCTCTTAAAAGTCTAACTTGCTAGTTGAGCCTTCGTGCCATGTTTCGTAAGGTAAAGACGCGAATAAACCAAGTGACGTCTCAAATTGCACAAAAACGTGAAAAGCTCCTCTATGGAGAGAGTTGAGCACTTCCGAAGCATCAATGTGGATCGTTGTACTCTATTTAGTGCTCTTATAAGTCTAACTTGCTAGTTGAGCCTTCGTGCCACGTTTCGTAAGGTAAAGACGCGAATAAACCAAGTTACGTCTCAAATTGCACAAAAACAAGAAAAGCTCCTCTATGGAGAGAGTTGAGCACTTCCAAAGCATCAATGTGGACCGTTGCACTCTATTTAGTGCTCTTAAAACCTTTACTTGCTAGTTCAGCCTTCGTGCCACGTTTCGTAACGTAAAGACGCGAATAGACCAAGTTCTGTCTCAAATTGCACAAAAACGTGAAAAGCTCCACTATGGAGAGAGTTGAGCAATTCCAAAGCATGAATGTGGACCGTTGTACTCTATTTAGTGCTCTTAAAAGTCTAACTTGCTAGTTGAGCCTTCGTGCCACGTTTCGTATGGTAAAGATGCGAATAGACCCAGTTATGTTTGAAATTGCACAAAAACGTGAAATGCTCCCCTATGGAGAGAGTTGAGCAATTCCAAAGCATGAATGTGGACCGTTGTACTCTATTTTGTCCTTTTAAAAGTCGAACTTGCTAGTTGAGCCTTCGTGCCACGTTTCGTGAGGTAAAGACGCGAATAGACCAAGTTATGTCTCGAATTACACAAAAACGTGAAAAGCTCCTCTATGGAGAGAGTTGAGCACTTCCAAAGCATCAACGTGGACCGTTGTACTCTATTTAGTGCTCTTAAAAGTCTAACGTGCTAGTTGAGCCTTCGTGCCACGTTTCGTAAGGTAAAGATGCGAATAGACCCAGTTATGTGTGAAATTGCACAAAAATGTGAAATGCTCCCCTATGGAGAGAGTTGAGCAATTCCAAAGCATGAATGTGGACCGTTGTACTCTATTTAGTGCTCTTAAAAGTCTAACTTGCTAGTTGAGCCTTTGTGCCACGTTTCGTAAGGTAAAGATGCGAATAGACCTAGTTTTGTGTGAAATTGCACAAAAACGTGAAATGCTCCCCTATGGAGAGAGTTGAGCAATTCCAAAGCATGAATGTGGACCGTTGTACTCTATTTAGTGCTCTTAAAAGTCTAACTTGCTAGTTGAGCCTTCGTGCCACGTTTCGTATGGTAAAGATGCGAATAGACCCAGTTATGTTTGAAATTGCACAAAAACGTGAAATGCTCCCCTATGGAGAGAGTTGAGCAATTCCAAAGCATGAATGTGGACCGTTGTACTCTATTTAGTGCTCTTAAATGTCTAACTTGCTAGTTGAGCCTTCGTGCCACGTTTCGTAACGTAAAGACGCGAATAGACCAAGTTCTGTCTCAAATTGCACAAAAACGTGAAAAGCTCCACTATGGAGAGAGTTGAGCAATTCCAAAGCATGAATGTGGACCGTTGTACTCTATTTAGTGCTCTTAAAAGTCTAACTTGCTAGTTGAGCCTTCGTGCCACGTTTCGTAAGGTAAAGATGCGAATAGACCCAGTTATGTGTGAAATTACACAAAAACGTGAAATGCTCCCCTATAGAGAGAGTAGAGCAATTCCAAAGCATGAATGTGGACCGTTGTACTCTATTTAGTGCTCTTAAAAGTCTAACTTGCTAGTTGAGCCTTCGTGCCACGTTTCGTAAGGTAAAGACGCGAATAGACCAAGTTATGTCTCGAATTGCACAAAAACGTGAAAAGCTCCTCTATCGAGAGAGTTGAGCACTTCCAAAGCAGCAATGTGGACTGTTGTACTCTATTTAGTGCTCATAAAAGTCGAACTTGCTAGTTGGGCCTTCGTGCCACGTTTCGTAAGGTAAAGACGCGAATAGACCAAGTTATGTCTCGAATTGCACAAAAACGTGAAAAGCTCCTCTATGGAGATAGTTGAGCACTTCCGAAGCATCAATGTGGACCGTTGTACTCTATTTAGTGCTCTTAAAAGTCTAACTTGCTAGTTGAGCCTTCGTGCCATGTTTCGTAAGGTAAAGACGTGAATAAACCAAGTTACGTCTCAAATAGCACAAAAACGTGAAAAGCTCCTCTATGGAGAGAGTTGAGCACTTCCGAAGCACCAATGTGGATCGTTGTACTCTATTTAGTGCTCTTAAAAGTCTAACTTGCTAGTTGAGCCTTCGTGCCACGTTTCGTATGGTAAAGATGCGAATAGACCCAGTTATGTTTGAAATTGCACAAAAACGTGAAATGCTCCCCTATGGAGAGAGTTGAGAAATTCCAAAGCATGAATGTGGACCGTTGTACTCTATTTAGTGCTCTTAAAAGTCTAACTTGCTAGTTGAGCCTTCGTGCCACGTTTCGTAAGGTAGAGACGCGAATAGACCAAGTTTTGTCTTGAATTGCACAAAAACGTGAAAAGCTCCTCTATGGAGATAGTTGAGCACTTCCAAAGCATTAATGTGGACCGTTGTACTATATTTAGTGCGCTTAAAAGTCTAACTTGCTTGTTGAGCCTTCGTGCCACGTTTCGTAAGGTAAAGACGCGAATAAACCAAGTTACGTCTCAAATTGCACAAAAACGTGAAAAGCTCCTCCATGGAGAGAGATGAGCACTTCCGAAGCATCAATGTGGACCGTTGTACTCTATTTAGTGCTCTTAAAAGTCTAACTTGCTCGTTGAGCCTTCGTGCCACGTTTCGTAAGGTAAAGATGCGAATAGACCAAGTTATGTTTGAAATTGCACAAAAACGTGAAATGCTCCACTATGCAGAGAGTTGAGCCATTCCAAAGCATGAATGTGGACCGTTGTACTCTATTTAGTGCTCTTCAAAGTCTAACTTGCTAGTTGAGCCTTCGTGCCACGTTTCGTAAGGTAATGACGCGAATAGACCAAGTTATGTCTCCAATTGCACAAAAACGTGAAAAGCTCCTCTACGAAGAGAGTTGAGCACTTCCGAAGCATCAATGTGGACCGTTGTACTCTATTTAGTGCTCTTAAAAGTCTAACTTGCTAGTTGAGCCTTCGTGCCACGTTTCGTAAGGTAAAGACGCGAATAGACCAAGTTATGTCTCGAATTACACAAAAACGTGAAAAGCTCCTCTATGGAGAGAGTTGAGCACTTCCAAAGCATCAATGTGGACCGTTGTACTCTATTTAGTGCTCTTAAAAGTCTAACTTGCTAGTTGAGCCTTTGTGCCACGTTTCGTAAGGTAAAGATGCGAATAGACCCAGTTATGTGTGAAATTACACAAAAACGTGAAATGCTCCCCTATAGAGAGAGTAGAGCAATTCCAAAGCATGAATGTGGACCGTTGTACTCTATTTAGTGCTCTTAAAAGTCTAACTTGCTAGTTGAGCCTTCGTGCCACGTTTCGTAAGGTAAAGACGCGAATAGACCAAGTTATATCTCGAATTGCACAAAAACGTGAAAAGCTCCTCTATCGAGAGAGTTGAGCACTTCCAAAGCAGCAATGTGGACTGTTGTACTCTATTTAGTGCTCATAAAAGTCGAACTTGCTAGTTGGGCCTTCGTGCCACGTTTCGTAAGGTAAAGACGCGAATAGACCAAGTTATGTCTCGAATTGCACAAAAACGTGAAAAGCTCCTCTATGGAGAGAGTTGAGCACTTCCGAAGCATCAATGTGGACCGTTGTACTCTATTTAGTGCTCTTAAAAGTCTAACTTGCTAGTTGAGCCTTCGTGCCACGTTTCGTAAGGTAAAGACGCGAATAAACCAAGTTACGTCTCAAATTGCACAAAAACAAGAAAAGCTCCTCTATGGAGAGAGTTGAGCACTTCCAAAGCATCAATGTGGACCGTTGCACTCTATTTAGTGCTCTTAAAACCTTTACTTGCTAGTTCCGCCTTCGTGCCACGTTTCGTAACGTAAAGACGCGAATAGACCAAGTTCTGTCTCAAATTGCACAAAAACGTGAAAAGCTCCACTATGGAGAGAGTTGAGCAATTCCAAAGCATGAATGTGGACCGTTGTACTCTATTTAGTGCTCTTAAAAGTCTAACTTGCTAGTTGAGCCTTCGTGCCACGTTTCGTATGGTAAAGATGCGAATAGACCCAGTTATGTGTGAAAATTGCAAAAAAACGTGAAATGCTCCCCTATGGAGAGAGTTGAGCAATTCCAAAGCATGAATGTGGACCGTTGTACTCTATTTTGTGCTATTAAAAGTCGAACTTGCTAGTTGAGCCTTCGTGCCACGTTTCGTGAGGTAAAGACGCGAATAGACCAAGTTATGTCTCGAATTACACAAAAACGTGAAAAGCTCCTCTATGGAGAGAGTTGAGCCCTTCCAAAGCATCAATATGGACCGTTGTACTCTATTTAGTGCTCATAAAAGTCGAACTTGCTAGTTGGGCCTTCGTGCCACGTTTCGTAAGGTAAAGACACGAATAGACCAAGTTATGTCTCGAATTACACAAAAACGTGAAAAGCTCCTCTATGGAGATAGTTGAGCACTTCCGAAGCATCAATGTGGACCGTTGTACTCTATTTAGTGCTCTTAAAAGTCTAACTTGCTAGTTGAGCCTTCGTGCCACGTTTCATAAGGTAAAGACGCGAATAAACCAAGTTACGTCTCAAATTGCACAAAAACGTGAAAAGCTCCTCAATGGAGAGAGTTGAGCACTTCCGAAGCATCAATGTGGATCGTTGTACTCTATTTAGTGCTCTTAAAAGTCTAACTTGCTAGTTGAGCCTTCGTGCCACGTTTCGTAAGGTAAAGACGCGAATAAACCAAGTTACGTCTCAAATTGCACAAAAACATGAAAAGCTCCTCTATGGAGAGAGTTGAGCACTTCCAAAGCATCAATGTGGACCGTTGCACTCTATTTAGTGCTCTTAAAACCTTTACTTGCTAGTTCAGCCTTCGTGCCACGTTTCGTAACGTAAAGACGCGAATAGACCAAGTTCTGTCTCAAATTGCACAAAAACGTGAAAAGCTCCACTATGGAGAGAGTTGAGCAATTCCAAAGCATGAATGTGGACCGTTGTATTCTATTTAGTGCTCTTAAAAGTCTAACTTGCTAGTTGAGCCTTCGTGCCACGTTTCGTATGGTAAAGATGCGAATAGACCCAGTTATGTTTGAAATTGCAAAAAAACGTGAAATCCTCCCCTATGGAGAGAGTTGAGCAATTCCAAAGCATGAATGTGGACCGTTGTACTCTATTTTGTCCTTTTAAAAGTCGAACTTGCTAGTTGAGCCTTCGTGCCACGTTTCGTGAGGTAAAGACGCGAATAGACCAAGTTATGTCTCGAATTACACAAAAACGTGAAAAGCTCCTCTATGGAGAGAGTTGAGCACTTCCAAAGCATCAATGTGGACCGTTGTACTCTATTTAGTGCTCTTAAAAGTCTAACTTGCTAGTTGAGCCTTCGTGCCACGTTTCGTAAGGTAAAGATGCGAATAGACCCAGTTATGTGTGAAATTGCACAAAAATGTGAAATGCTCCCCTATGGAGAGAGTTGAGCAATTCCAAAGCATGAATGTGGACCGTTGTACTCTATTTAGTGCTCTTAAAAGTCTAACTTGCTAGTTGAGCCTTTGTGCCACGTTTCGTAAGGTAAAGATGCGAATAGACCTAGTTATGTGTGAAATTGCACAAAAACGTGAAATGCTCCCCTATGGAGAGAGTTGAGCAATTCCAAAGCATGAATGTGGACCGTTGTACTCTATTTAGTGCTCTTAAAAGTCTAACTTGCTAGTTGAGCCTTCGTGCCACGTTTCGTATGGTAAAGATGCGAATAGACCCAGTTATGTTTGAAATTGCACAAAAACGTGAAATGCTCCCCTATGGAGAGAGTAGAGCAATTCCAAAGCATGAATGTGGACCGTTGTACTCTATTTAGTGCTCTTAAATGTCTAACTTGCTAGTTGAGCCTTCGTGCCACGTTTCGTAACGTAAAGACGCGAATAGACCAAGTTCTGTCTCAAATTGCACAAAAACGTGAAAAGCTCCACTATGGAGAGAGTTGAGCAATTCCAAAGCATGAATGTGGACCGTTGTACTCTATTTAGTGCTCTTAAAAGTCTAACTTGCTAGTTGAGCCTTCGTGCCACGTTTCGTAAGGTAAAGATGCGAATAGACCCAGTTATGTGTGAAATTGCACAAAAATGTGAAATGCTCCCCTATGGAGAGAGTTGAGCAATTCCAAAGCATGAATGTGGACCGTTGTACTCTATTTAGTGCTCTTAAAAGTCTAACTTGCTAGTTGAGCCTTTGTGCCACGTTTCGTAAGGTAAAGATGCGAATAGACCTAGTTATGTGTGAAATTGCACAAAAACGTGAAATGCTCCCCTATGGAGAGAGTTGAGCAATTCCAAAGCATGAATGTGGACCGTTGTACTCTATTTAGTGCTCTTAAAAGTCTAACTTGCTAGTTGAGCCTTCGTGCCACGTTTCGTATGGTAAAGATGCGAATAGACCCAGTTATGTTTGAAATTGCACAAAAACGTGAAATGCTCCCCTATGGAGAGAGTTGAGCAATTCCAAAGCATGAATGTGGACCGTTGTACTCTATTTAGTGCTCTTAAATGTCTAACTTGCTAGTTGAGCCTTCGTGCCACGTTTCGTAAGGTAAAGATGCGAATAGACCCAGTTATGTGTGAAATTGCACAAAAATGTGAAATGCTCCCCTATGGAGAGAGTTGAGCAATTCCAAAGCATGAATGTGGACCGTTGTACTCTATTTAGTGCTCTTAAAAGTCTAACTTGCTAGTTGAGCCTTCGTGCCACGTTTCGTAATGGTAAAGATGCGAATAGACCCAGTTATGTTTGAAATTGCACAAAAACGTGAAATGCTCCCCTATGGAGAGAGTTGAGCAATTCCAAAGCATGAATGTGGACCGTTGTACTCTATTTAGTGCTCTTAAATGTCTAACTTGCTAGTTGAGCCTTCGTGCCACGTTTCGTAACGGTAAAGACGCGAATAGACCAAGTTCTGTCTCAAATTGCACAAAAAGGTGAAAAGCTCCACTATGGAGAGAGTTGAGCAATTCCAAAGCATGAATGTGGACCGTTGTACTCTATTTAGTGCTCTTAAAAGTCTAACTTGCTAGTTGAGCCTTCGTGCCACGTTTCGTAAGGTAAAGATGCGAATAGACCCAGTTATGTGTGAAATTGCACAAAAATGTGAAATGCTCCCCTATGGAGAGAGTTGAGCAATTCCAAAGCATGAATGTGGACCGTTGTACTCTATTTAGTGCTCTTAAAAGTCTAACTTGCTAGTTGAGCCTTCGTGCCACGTTTCGTAAGGTAAAGATGCGAATAGACCTAGTTATGTGTGAAATTGCACAAAAACGTGAAATGCTCCCCTATGGAGAGAGTTGAGCAATTCCAAAGCATGAATGTGGACCGTTGTACTCTATTTAGTGCTCTTAAAAGTCTAACTTGCTAGTTGAGCCTTCGTGCCACGTTTCGTATGGTAAAGATGCGAATAGACCCAGTTATGTTTGAAATTGCACAAAAACGTGAAATGCTCCCCTATGGAGAGAGTTGAGCAATTCCAAAGCATGAATGTGGACCGTTGTACTCTATTTAGTGCTCTTAAATGTCTAACTTGCTAGTTGAGCCTTCGTGCCACGTTTCGTAAGGTAAAGATGCGAATAGACCCAGTTATGTGTGAAATTGCACAAAAATGTGAAATGCTCCCCTATGGAGAGAGTTGAGCAATTCCAAAGCATGAATGTGGACCGTTGTACTCTATTTAGTGCTCTTAAAAGTCTAACTTGCTAGTTGAGCCTTTGTGCCACGTTTCGTAAGGTAAAGATGCGAATAGACCCAGTTATGTGTGAAATTGCACAAAAACGTGAAATGCTCCCCTATGGAGAGAGTTGAGCAATTCCAAAGCATGAATGTGGACCGTTGTACTCTATTTAGTGCTCTTAAAAGTCTAACTTGCTAGTTGAGCCTTCGTGCCACGTTTCGTAACGTAAAGACGCGAATAGACCAAGTTTTGTCTCAAATTGCACTAAAACGTGAAAAGCTCCACTATGGAGAGAGTTGAGCAATTCCAAAGCATGAATGTGGACCGTTGTACTCTATTTAGTGCTCTTAAAAGTCTAACTTGCTAGTTGAGCCTTCGTGCCACGTTTCGTATGGTAAAGATGCGAATAGACCCAGTTATGTTTGAAATTGCACAAAAACATGAAATGCTCCCCTATGGAGAGAGTTGAGCAATTCCAAAGCATGAATGTGGACCGTTGTACTCTATTTAGTGCTCTTAAAAGTCTAACTTGCTAGTTGAGCCTTCGTGCCACGTTTCGTAAGGTAAAGATCCGAATAGACCCAGTTTTGTGTGAAATTGCACAAAAATGTGAAATGCTCCCCTATGGAGAGAGTTGAGCAATTCCAAAGCATGAATGTGGACCGTTGTACTCTATTTAGTGCTCTTAAAAGTCTAACTTGCTAGTTGAGCCTTTGTGCCACGTTTCGTAAGGTAAAGATGCGAATAGACCTAGTTATGTGTGAAATTGCACAAAAACGTGAAATGCTCCCCTATGGAGAGAGTTGAGCAATTCCAAAGCATGAATGTGGACCGTTGTACTCTATTTAGTGCTCTTAAAAGTCTAACTTGCTAGTTGAGCCTTCGTGCCACGTTTCGTATGGTAAAGATGCGAATAGACCCAGTTATGTTTGAAATTGCACAAAAACGTGGAAATGCTCCCCTATGGAGAGAGTTGAGCAATTCCAAAGCATGAATGTGGACCGTTGTACTCTATTTAGTGCTCTTAAATGTCTAACTTGCTAGTTGAGCCTTCGTGCCACGTTTCGTAAGGTAAAGATGCGAATAGACCCAGTTATGTGTGAAATTGCACAAAAACTGTGAAATGCTCCCCTATGGAGAGAGTTGAGCAATTCCAAAGCATGAATGTGGACCGTTGTACTCTATTTAGTGCTCTTAAAAGTCTAACTTGCTAGTTGAGCCTTCGTGCCACGTTTCGTAAGGTAAAGATCGCGAATAGACCCAGTTTATGTGTGAAATTGCACAAAAACTGTGAAATGCTCCCCTATGGAGAGAGTTGAGCAATTCCAAAGCATGAATGTGGACCGTTGTACTCTATTTAGTGCTCTTAAAAGTCTAACTTGCTAGTTGAGCCTTCGTGCCACGTTTCGTAAGGTAAAGATGCGAATAGACCTAGTTATGTGTGAAATTGCACAAAAACGTGAAATGCTCCCCTATGGAGAGAGTTGAGCAATTCCAAAGCATGAATGTGGACCGTTGTACTCTATTTAGTGCTCTTAAAAGTCTAACTTGCTAGTTGAGCCTTCGTGCCACGTTTCGTAATGGTAAAGATGCGAATAGACCCAGTTATGTTTGAAATTGCACAAAAACGTGAAATGCTCCCCTATGGAGAGAGTTGAGCAATTCCAAAGCATGAATGTGGACCGTTGTACTCTATTTAGTGCTCTTAAATGTCTAACTTGCTAGTTGAGCCTTCGTGCCACGTTTCGTAAGGTAAAGATGCGAATAGACCCAGTTATGTGTGAAATTGCACAAAAATGTGAAATGCTCCCCTATGGAGAGAGTTGAGCAATTCCAAAGCATGAATGTGGACCGTTGTACTCTATTTAGTGCTCTTAAAAGTCTAACTTGCTAGTTGAGCCTTTGTGCCACGTTTCGTAAGGTAAAGATGCGAATAGATCCAGTTATGTGTGAAATTGCACAAAAACGTGAAATGCTCCCCTATGGAGAGAGTTGAGCAATTCCAAAGCATGAATGTGGACCGTTGTACTCTATTTAGTGCTCTTAAAAGTCTAACTTGCTAGTTGAGCCTTCGTGCCACGTTTCGTAACGTAAAGACGCGAATAGACCAAGTTTTGTCTCAAATTGCACAAAAACGTGAAAAGCTCCACTATGGAGAGAGTTGAGCAATTCCAAAGCATGAATGTGGACCGTTGTACTCTATTTAGTGCTCTTAAAAGTCTAACTTGCTAGTTGAGCCTTCGTGCCACGTTTCGTATGGTAAAGATGCGAATAGACCCAGTTATGTTTGAAATTGCACAAAAACGTGAAATGCTCCCCTATGGAGAGAGTTGAGCAATTCCAAAGCATGAATGTGGACCGTTGTACTCTATTTAGTGCTCTTAAAAGTCTAACTTGCTAGTTGAGCCTTCGTGCCACGTTTCGTATGGTAAAGATGCGAATAGACCCAGTTATGTTTGAAATTGCACAAAAACGTGAAATGCTCCCCTATGGAGAGAGTTGAGCAATTCCAAAGCATGAATGTGGACCGTTGTACTCTATTTAGTGCTCTTAAAATGTCTAACTTGCTAGTTGAGCCTTCGTGCCACGTTTCGTAAGGTAAAGACGCGAATAGACCAAGTTATGTCTCGAAATTGCACAAAAACGTGAAATGCTCCCCTATGGAGAGAGTTGAGCAATTCCAAAGCATGAATGTGGACCGTTGTACTCTATTTAGTGCTCTTAAAAGTCTAACTTGCTAGTTGAGCCTTCGTGCCACGTTTCGTAAGGTAAAGATGCGAATAGACCCAGTTATGTGTGAAATTGCACAAAAACTGTGAAATGCTCCCCTATGGAGAGAGTTGAGCAATTCCAAAGCATGAATGTGGACCGTTGTACTCTATTTAGTGCTCTTAAAAGTCTAACTTGCTAGTTGAGCCTTCGTGCCACGTTTCGTAAGGTAAAGATGCGAATAGACCTAGTTATGTGTGAAATTGCACAAAAACGTGAAATGCTCCCCTATGGAGAGAGTTGAGCAATTCCAAAGCATGAATGTGGACCGTTGTACTCTATTTAGTGCTCTTAAAAGTCTAACTTGCTAGTTGAGCCTTCGTGCCACGTTTCGTATGGTAAAGATGCGAATAGACCCAGTTATGTTTGAAATTGCACAAAAACGTGAAATGCTCCCCTATGGAGAGAGTTGAGCAATTCCAAAGCATGAATGTGGACCGTTGTACTCTATTTAGTGCTCTTAAAATGTCTAACTTGCTAGTTGAGCCTTCGTGCCACGTTTCGTAAGGTAAAGATGCGAATAGACCCAGTTATGTGTGAAATTGCACAAAAACTGTGAAATGCTCCCCTATGGAGAGAGTTGAGCAATTCCAAAGCATGAATGTGGACCGTTGTACTCTATTTAGTGCTCTTAAAAGTCTAACTTGCTAGTTGAGCCTTCGTGCCACGTTTCGTATGGTAAAGATGCGAATAGACCCAGTTATGTTTGAAATTGCACAAAAACGTGAAATGCTCCCCTATGGAGAGAGTTGAGCAATTCCAAAGCATGAATGTGGACCGTTGTACTCTATTTAGTGCTCTTAAAATGTCTAACTTGCTAGTTGAGCCTTCGTGCCACGTTTCGTAAGGTAAAGACGCGAATAGACCAAGTTCTGTCTCGAAATTGCACAAAAACGTGAAAAGCTCCCTATGGAGAGAGTTGAGCAATTCCAAAGCATGAATGTGGACCGTTGTACTCTATTTAGTGCTCTTAAAAGTCTAACTTGCTAGTTGAGCCTTCGTGCCACGTTTCGTAAGGTAAAGATGCGAATAGACCCAGTTATGTGTGAAATTGCACAAAAACTGTGAAATGCTCCCCTATGGAGAGAGTTGAGCAATTCCAAAGCATGAATGTGGACCGTTGTACTCTATTTAGTGCTCTTAAAAGTCTAACTTGCTAGTTGAGCCTTCGTGCCACGTTTCGTAAGGTAAAGATGCGAATAGACCTAGTTATGTGTGAAATTGCACAAAAACGTGAAATGCTCCCCTATGGAGAGAGTTGAGCAATTCCAAAGCATGAATGTGGACCGTTGTACTCTATTTAGTGCTCTTAAAAGTCTAACTTGCTAGTTGAGCCTTCGTGCCACGTTTCGTATGGTAAAGATGCGAATAGACCCAGTTATGTTTGAAATTGCACAAAAACGTGAAATGCTCCCCTATGGAGAGAGTTGAGCAATTCCAAAGCATGAATGTGGACCGTTGTACTCTATTTAGTGCTCTTAAATGTCTAACTTGCTAGTTGAGCCTTCGTGCCACGTTTCGTAAGGTAAAGATGCGAATAGACCCAGTTATGTGTGAAATTGCACAAAAACTGTGAAATGCTCCCCTATGGAGAGAGTTGAGCAATTCCAAAGCATGAATGTGGACCGTTGTACTCTATTTAGTGCTCTTAAAAGTCTAACTTGCTAGTTGAGCCTTTCGTGCCACGTTTCGTAAGGTAAAGATGCGAATAGACCAAGTTATGTGTGAAATTGCACAAAAACGTGAAATGCTCCCCTATGGAGAGAGTTGAGCAATTCCAAAGCATGAATGTGGACCGTTGTACTCTATTTAGTGCTCTTAAAAGTCTAACTTGCTAGTTGAGCCTTCGTGCCACGTTTCGTAACGGTAAAGACGCGAATAGACCAAGTTATGTCTCAAATTGCACTAAAAACGTGAAAAGCTCCACTATGGAGAGAGTTGAGCAATTCCAAAGCATGAATGTGGACCGTTGTACTCTATTTAGTGCTCTTAAAAGTCTAACTTGCTAGTTGAGCCTTCGTGCCACGTTTCGTAGGTAAAGATGCGAATAGACCCAGTTATGTCTGAAATTGCACAAAAACGTGAAATGCTCCCCTATGGAGAGAGTTGAGCAATTCCAAAGCATGAATGTGGACCGTTGTACTCTATTTAGTGCTCTTAAAAGTCTAACTTGCTAGTTGAGCCTTCGTGCCACGTTTCGTAAGGTAAAGATCGCGAATAGACCCAGTTATGTGTGAAATTGCACAAAAACTGTGAAATGCTCCCCTATGGAGAGAGTTGAGCAATTCCAAAGCATGAATGTGGACCGTTGTACTCTATTTAGTGCTCTTAAAAGTCTAACTTGCTAGTTGAGCCTTCGTGCCACGTTTCGTAAGGTAAAGATGCGAATAGACCAGTTATGTGTGAAATTGCACAAAAACGTGAAATGCTCCCCTATGGAGAGAGCTGAGCAATTCCAAAGCATGAATGTGGACCGTTGTACTCTATTTAGTGCTCTTAAAAGTCTAACTTGCTAGTTGAGCCTTCGTGCCACGTTTCGTATGGTAAAGATGCGAATAGACCCAGTTATGTTTGAAATTGCACAAAAACGTGAAATGCTCCCCTATGGAGAGAGTTGAGCAATTCCAAAGCATGAATGTGGACCGTTGTACTCTATTTAGTGCTCTTAAATGTCTAACTTGCTAGTTGAGCCTTCGTGCCACGTTTCGTAAGGTAAAGATGCGAATAGACCCAGTTATGTGTGAAATTGCACAAAAACTGTGAAATGCTCCCCTATGGAGAGAGTTGAGCAATTCCAAAGCATGAATGTGGACCGTTGTACTCTATTTAGTGCTCTTAAAAGTCTAACTTGCTAGTTGAGCCTTTCGTGCCACGTTTCGTAAGTTAAAGATGCGAATAGACCCAGTTATGTGTGAAATTGCACAAAAATGTGAAATGCTCCCCTATGGTGAGAGTTGAGCAATTCCAAAGCATGAATGTGGACCGTTGTACTCTATTTAGTGCTCTTAAAAGTCTAACTTGCTAGTTGAGCCTTCGTGCCACGTTTCGTAACGTAAAGACGCGAATAGACCAAGTTATGTCTCAAATTGCACTAAAAACGTGAAAAGCTCCACTATGGACAGAGTTGAGCAATTCCAAAGCATGAATGTGGACCGTTGTACTCTATTTAGTGCTCTTAAAAGTCTAACTTGCTAGTTGAGCCTTCGTGCCACGTTTCGTATGGTAAAGATGCGAATAGACCCAGTTATGTTTGAAATTGCACAAAAACGTGAAATGCTCCCCTATGGAGAGAGTTGAGCAATTCCAAAGCATGAATGTGGACCGTTGTACTCTATTTAGTGCTCTTAAAAGTCTAACTTGCTAGTTGAGCCTTCGTGCCATGTTTCGTAACGTAAAGACGCGAATAGACCAAGTTCTGTCTCAAATTGCACAAAAACGTGAACAGCTCCACTATGGAGAGAGTTGAGCAATTCCAAAGCATGAATGTGGACCGTTGTACTCTATTTAGTGCTCATAAAAGTCTAACTTGCTAGTTGAGCTTTCGTGCCACGTTTCGTGAGGTAAAGACGCGAATAGACCAAGTTATGTCTCGAATTACACCAAAACGTGAAAAGCTCCTCTATGGAGAGAGTTGAGCACTTCCAAAGCATCAATGTGGACCGTTGTACTCTATTTAGTGCTCATAAAAGTCGAACTTGCTAGTTGAGCCTTCGTGCCACGTTTCGTAAGGTAAAGACGCGAATAGACCAAGTTATGTCTCGAATTGCACAAAAACGTGAAAAGCTCCTCTATGGAGATAGTTGAGCACTTCCAAAGCATTAATGTGGACCGTTGTACTATATTTAGTGCTCTTAAAAGTCTAACTTGCTAGTTGAGCCTTCGTGCCACGTTTCGTAAGGTAAAGACGCGAATAAACCAAGTTATGTCTCGAAATTGCACAAAAACGTGAAATGCTCCCCTATGGAGAGAGTTGAGCAATTCCAAAGCATGAATGTGGACCGTTGTACTCTATTTAGTGCTCTTAAAAGTCTAACTTGCTAGTTGAGCCTTCGTGCCACGTTTCGTAATGGTAAAGATGCGAATAGACCCAGTTATGTTTGAAATTGCACAAAAACGTGAAATGCTCCCCTATGGAGAGAGTTGAGCAATTCCAAAGCATGAATGTGGACCGTTGTACTCTATTTAGTGCTCTTAAAATGTCTAACTTGCTAGTTGAGCCTTCGTGCCACGTTTCGTAACGTAAAGACGCGAATAGACCAAGTTCTGTCTCAAATTGCACAAAAACGTGAAAAGCTCCACTATGGAGAGAGTTGAGCAATTCCAAAGCATGAATGTGGACCGTTGTACTCTATTTAGTGCTCTTAAAAGTCTAACTTGCTAGTTGAGCCTTCGTGCCACGTTTCGTGAGGTAAAGACGCGAATAGACCAAGTTATGTCTCGAATTACACAAAAACGTGAAAAGTTCCACTATGGAGAGAGTTGAGCACTTCCAAAGCATCAATGTGGACCGTTGTACTCTATTTAGTGCTCTTAGAAGTCTAACTTGCTAGTTGAGCCTTCGTGCCACGTTTCGTAAGGTAAAGATGCGAATAGACCCAGTTATGTGTGAAATTGCACAAAAACGTGAAATGCTCCCCTATGGAGAGAGTTGAGCAATTCCAAAGCATGAATGTGGACCGTTGTACTCTATTTAGTGCTCTTAAAAGTCTAACTTGCTAGTTGAGCCTTCGTGCCACGTTTCGTAACGTAAAGACGCGAATAGACCAAGTTTTGTCTCAAATTGCACAAAACGTGAAAAGCTCCACTATGGAGAGAGTTGAGCAATTCCAAAGCATGAATGTGGACCGTTGTACTCTATTTAGTGCTCTTAAAAGTCTAACTTGCTAGTTGAGCCTTCGTGCCATGTTTCGTAAGGTAAAGATGCGAATAGACCCAGTTATGTCTCGAAATTGCACAAAAACGTGAAAGCTCCCCTATGGAGAGAGTTGAGCAATTCCAAAGCATGAATGTGGACCGTTGTACTCTATTTAGTGCTCTTAAAAGTCTAACTTGCTAGTTGAGCCTTCGTGCCACGTTTCGTAAGGTAAAGACGCGAATAGACCAAGTTATGTCTCAAATTGCACAAAAACGTGAAAAGCTCCACTATGGAGAGAGTTGAGCAATTCCAAAGCATGAATGTGGACCGTTGTACTCTATTTAGTGCTCTTAAAAGTCTAACTTGCTAGTTGAGCCTTCGTGCCACGTTTCGTAGGTAAAGACTGCGAATAGACCAAGTTATGTCTCGAAATTGCACAAAAACGTGAAAATGCTCCCCTATGGAGAGAGTTGAGCACTTCCAAAGCATCAATGTGGACCATTGTACTCTATTTAGTGCTCATAAAAGTCTAACTTGCTAGTTGAGCCTTCGTGCCACGTTTCGTAAGGTAAAGACGCGAATAGACCAAGTTATGTCTCGAATTGCACAAAAACGTGAAAAGCTCCTCAATGGAGATAGTTGAGCACTTCCAAAGCATTAATGTGGACCGTTGTACTCTATTTAGTGCTCTTAAAAGTCTAACTTGCTAGTTGAGCCTTCATGCCACGTTTCGTATGGTAAAGATGCGAATAGACCCAGTTATGTTTGAAATTGCACAAAAACATGAAATGCTCCCCTATGGAGAGAGTTGAGCAATTCCAAAGCATGAATGTGGACCGTTGTACTCTATTTAGTGCTCTTAAAAGTGTAACTTGCTAGTTGAGCCTTCGTGCCACGTTTCGTAACGTAAAGACGCGAATAGACCAAGTTCTGTCTCAAATTGCACAAAAACGTGAAAAGCTCCACTATGGAGAGAGTTGAGCAATTCCAAAGCATGAATGTGGACCGTTGTATTCTATTTAGTGCTCTTAAAAGTCTAACTTGCTAGTTGAGCCTTCGTGCCACGTTTCGTATGGTAAAGATGCGAATAGACCCAGTTATGTTTGAAATTGCACAAAAACGTGAAATCGCTCCCCTATGGAGAGAGTTGAGCAATTCCAAAGCATGAATGTGGACCGTTGTACTCTATTTAGTGCTCTTTAAAAGTCTAACTTGCTAGTTGAGCCTTCGTGCCACGTTTCGTAAGGTAAAGACGCGAATAGACCAAGTTATGTCTCGAATTACACAAAAACGTGAAAAGCTCCTCCTATGGAGAGAGTTGAGCACTTCCAAAGCATCAATGTGGACCGTTTGTACTCTATTTAGTGCTCTTAAAAGTCTAACTTGCTAGTTGAGCCTTCGTGCCACGTTTCGTAAGGTAAAGATGCGAATAGACCCAGTTATGTGTGAAATTGCACAAAAATGTGAAATGCTCCCCTATGGAGAGAGTTGAGCAATTCCAAAGCATGAATGTGGACCGTTGTACTCTATTTAGTGCTCTTAAAAGTCTAACTTGCTAGTTGAGCCTTCGTGCCACGTTTCGTAAGGTAAAGACTGCGAATAGACCTAAGTTATGTCTCAAATTGCACAAAAACGTGAAATGCTCCCCTATGGAGAGAGTTGAGCAATTCCAAAGCATGAATGTGGACCGTTGTACTCTATTTAGTGCTCTTAAAAGTCTAACTTGCTAGTTGAGCCTTCGTGCCACGTTTCGTGAGGTAAAGACGCGAATAGACCAAGTTATGTCTCGAATTACACAAAAACGTGAAAAGCTCCTCTATGGAGAGAGTTGAGCACTTCCAAAGCATCAATGTGGACCGTTGTACTCTATTTAGTGCTCTTAAAAGTCTAACTTGCTAGTTGAGCCTTCGTGCCACGTTTCGTAAGGTAAAGACTGCGAATAGACCCAAGTTATGTGTGAAATTGCACAAAAACTGTGAAATGCTCCCCTATGGAGAGAGTTGAGCAATTCCAAAGCATGAATGTGGACCGTTGTACTCTATTTAGTGCTCTTAAAAGTCTAACTTGCTAGTTGAGCCTTCGTGCCACGTTTCGTAAGGTAAAGATGCGAATAGACCCAGTTATGTGTGAAATTGCACAAAAACGTGAAATGCTCCCCTATGGAGAGAGTTGAGCAATTCCAAAGCATGAATGTGGACCGTTGTACTCTATTTAGTGCTCTTAAAAGTCTAACTTGCTAGTTGAGCCTTCGTGCCACGTTTCGTATGGTAAAGATGCGAATAGACCCAGTTATGTTTGAAATTGCACAAAAACGTGAAATGCTCCCCTATGGAGAGAGTTGAGCAATTCCAAAGCATGAATGTGGACCGTTGTACTCTATTTAGTGCTCTTAAATGTCTAACTTGCTAGTTGAGCCTTCGTGCCACGTTTCGTAACGTAAAGACGCGAATAGACCAAGTTCTGTCTCAAATTGCACAAAAACGTGAAAAGCTCCACTATGGAGAGAGTTGAGCAATTCCAAAGCATGAATGTGGACCGTTGTACTCTATTTAGTGCTCTTAAAAGTCTAACTTGCTAGTTGAGCCTTCGTGCCACGTTTCGTGAGGTAAAGACGCGAATAGACCAAGTTATGTCTCGAATTACACAAAAACGTGAAAAGTTCCACTATGGAGAGAGTTGAGCACTTCCAAAGCATCAATGTGGACCGTTGTACTCTATTTAGTGCTCTTAAAAGTCTAACTTGCTAGTTGAGCCTTCGTGCCACGTTTCGTAAGGTAAAGATGCGAATAGACCCAGTTATGTGTGAAATTGCACAAAAACGTGAAATGCTCCCCTATGGAGAGAGTTGAGCAATTCCAAAGCATGAATGTGGACCGTTGTACTCTATTTAGTGCTCTTAAAAGTCTAACTTGCTAGTTGAGCCTTCGTGCCACGTTTCGTAACGTAAAGACGCGAATAGACCAAGTTTTGTCTCAAATTGCACAAAAACGTGAAAAGCTCCACTATGGAGAGAGTTGAGCAATTCCAAAGCATGAATGTGGACCGTTGTACTCTATTTAGTGCTCTTAAAAGTCTAACTTGCTAGTTGAGCCTTCGTGCCACGTTTCGTATGGTAAAGATGCGAATAGACCCAGTTATGTTTGAAATTGCACAAAAACATGAAATGCTCCCCTATGGAGAGAGTTGAGCAATTCCAAAGCATGAATGTGGACCGTTGTACTCTATTTAGTGCTCTTAAAAGTGTAACTTGCTAGTTGAGCCTTCGTGCCACGTTTCGTAACGTAAAGACGCGAATAGACCAAGTTCTGTCTCAAATTGCACAAAAACGTGAAAAGCTCCACTATGGAGAGAGTTGAGCAATTCCAAAGCATGAATGTGGACCGTTGTACTCTATTTAGTGCTCTTAAAAGTCTAACTTGCTAGTTGAGCCTTCGTGCCACGTTTCGTGAGGTAAAGACGCGAATAGACCAAGTTATGTCTCGAATTACCCAGAAACGTGAAAAGCTCGTCTATGGAGAGAGTTGAGCACTTCCAAAGCATCAATGTGGACCATTGTACTCTATTTAGTGCTCATAAAAGTCGAACTTGCTAGTTGAGCCTTCGTGCCACGTTTCGTAAGGTAAAGACGCGAATAGACCAAGTTATGTCTCGAATTGCACAAAAACGTGAAAAGCTCCTCTATGGAGATAGTTGAGCACTTCCAAAGCATTAATGTGGACCGTTGTACTCTATTTAGTGCTCTTAAAAGTCTAACTTGCTAGTTGAGCCTTCGTGCCACGTTTCGTATGGTAAAGATGCGAATAGACCCAGTTATGTTTGAAATTGCACAAAAACGTGAAATGCTCCCCTATGGAGAGAGTTGAGCAATTCCAAAGCATGAATGTGGACCGTTGTACTCTATTTAGTGCTCTTAAAAGTCTAACTTGCTAGTTGAGCCTTCGTGCCACGTTTCGTAAGGTAAAGAAGCGAATAGACCAAGTTATGTCTCAAATTGCACAAAAACGTGAAATGCTCCCTCTATGGAGAGAGTTGAGCACTTCCAAAGCATCGAATGTGGACCGTTGTACTCTATTTAGTGCTCTTAAAAGTGTTACTTGCTAGTTCAGCCTTCGTGCCACGTTTCGTAACGTAAAGACGCGAATAGACCAAGTTCTGTCTCAAATTGCACAAAAACGTGAAAAGCTCCACTATGGAGAGAGTTGAGCAATTCCAAAGCATGAATGTGGACCGTTGTACTCTATTTAGTGCTCTTAGAAGTCTAACTTGCTAGTTGAGCCTTCGTGCCACGTTTCGTATGGTAAAGATGCGAATAGACCCAGTTATGTTTGAAATTTCAAAAAAACGTGAAATGCTCCCCTATGGAGAGAGTTGAGCAATTCCAAAGCATGAATGTGGACCGTTGTACTCTATTTAGTGCTCTTAAAAGTCTAACTTGCTAGTTGAGCCTTCGTGCCACGTTTCGTGAGGTAAAGACGCGAATAGACCAAGTTATGTCTCGAATTACACAAAAACGTGAAAAGCTCCTCTATGGAGAGAGTTGAGCACTTCCAAAGCATCAATGTGGACCGTTGTACTCTATTTAGTGCTCTTAAAAGTCTAACTTGCTAGTTGAGCCTTCGTGCCACGTTTCGTAAGGTAAAGACTGCGAATAGACCCAAGTTATGTCTGAAATTGCACAAAAACGTGAAATGCTCCCCTATGGAGAGAGTTGAGCAATTCCAAAGCATGAATGTGGACCGTTGTACTCTATTTAGTGCTCTTAAAAGTCTAACTTGCTAGTTGAGCCTTCGTGCCACGTTTCGTAAGGTAAAGACGCGAATAGACCAAGTTATGTCTCAAATTGCACAAAAACGTGAAATGCTCCACTATGGAGAGAGTTGAGCAATTCCAAAGCATGAATGTGGACCGTTGTACTCTATTTAGTGCTCTTAAAAGTCTAACTTGCTAGTTGAGCCTTCGTGCCACGTTTCGTAAGGTAAAGATCGCGAATAGACCCAGTTATGTCTCGAAATTGCACAAAAACGTGAAATGCTCCCTCTATGGAGAGAGTTGAGCACTTCCAAAGCATGAATGTGGACCGTTGTACTCTATTTAGTGCTCTTAAAAGTCTAACTTGCTAGTTGAGCCTTCGTGCCACGTTTCGTAACGTAAAGACGCGAATAGACCAAGTTCTGTCTCAAATTGCACAAAAACGTGAAAAGCTCCACTATGGAGAGAGTTGAGCAATTCCAAAGCATGAATGTGGACCGTTGTACTCTATTTAGTGCTCTTAAAAGTCTAACTTGCTAGTTGAGCCTTCGTGCCACGTTTCGTATGGTAAAGACGCGAATAGACCAAGTTATGTCTCGAAATTACACAAAAACGTGAAAAGCTCCCTCTATGGAGAGAGTTGAGCACTTCCAAAGCATCAATGTGGACCGTTGTACTCTATTTAGTGCTCTTAAAAGTCTAACTTGCTAGTTGAGCCTTCGTGCCACGTTTCGTAAGGTAAAGACGCGAATAGACCAAGTTCTGTCTCGAAATTGCACAAAAACGTGAAAAGCTCCACTATGGAGAGAGTTGAGCAATTCCAAAGCATGAATGTGGACCGTTGTACTCTATTTAGTGCTCTTAAAAGTCTAACTTGCTAGTTGAGCCTTCGTGCCACGTTTCGTAAGGTAAAGATGCGAATAGACCCAGTTATGTGTGAAATTGCACAAAAACGTGAAATGCTCCCCTATGGAGAGAGTTGAGCAATTCCAAAGCATGAATGTGGACCGTTGTACTCTATTTAGTGCTCTTAAAAGTCTAACTTGCTAGTTGAGCCTTCGTGCCACGTTTCGTAACGTAAAGACGCGAATAGACCAAGTTCTGTCTCAAATTGCACAAAAACGTGAAAAGCTCCACTATGGAGAGAGTTGAGCAATTCCAAAGCATGAATGTGGACCGTTGTACTCTATTTAGTGCTCTTAAAAGTCTAACTTGCTAGTTGAGCCTTCGTGCCACGTTTCGTAAGGTAAAGACTGCGAATAGACCAAGTTATGTCTCGAATTGCACAAAAACGTGAAAATGCTCCCCTATGGAGAGAGTTGAGCACTTCCAAAGCATGAATGTGGACCGTTGTACTCTATTTAGTGCTCTTAAAAGTCTAACTTGCTAGTTGAGCCTTCGTGCCACGTTTCGTATGGTAAAGATGCGAATAGACCCAGTTATGTTTGAAATTGCACAAAAACGTGAAATGCTCCTCTATGGAGAGAGTTGAGCAATTCCAAAGCATGAATGTGGACCGTTGTACTCTATTTAGTGCTCTTAAAAGTCTAACTTGCTAGTTGAGCCTTCGTGCCACGTTTCGTAACGTAAAGACGCGAATAGACCAAGTTCTGTCTCAAATTGCACAAAAACGTGAAAAGCTCCACTATGGAGAGAGTTGAGCAATTCCAAAGCATGAATGTGGACCGTTGTACTCTATTTAGTGCTCTTAAAAGTCTAACTTGCTAGTTGAGCCTTCGTGCCACGTTTCGTAAGGTAAAGACTGCGAATAGACCAAGTTATGTCTCGAAATTACACAAAACGTGAAAATGCTCCTCTATGGAGAGAGTTGAGCACTTCCAAAGCATCAATGTGGACCAGTTGTACTCTATTTAGTGCTCTTAAAAGTCTAACTTGCTAGTTGAGCCTTCGTGCCACGTTTCGTAAGCGTAAAGACGCGAATAGACCAAGTTATGTCTCGAATTGCACAAAAACGTGAAAAGCTCCTCTATGGAGAGAGTTGAGCACTTCCAAAGCATAATGTGGACCGTTGTACTCTATTTAGTGCTCTTAAAAGTCTAACTTGCTAGTTGAGCCTTCGTGCCATGTTTCGTAAGGTAAAGACGCGAACAGACCAAGTTATGTCTCAAATTGCACAAAAACGTGAAAAGCTCCTCTATGGAGAGAGTTGAGCACTTCCAAAGCATGAATGTGGACCGTTGTACTCTATTTAGTGCTCTTAAAAGTCTAACTTGCTAGTTGAGCCTTCGTGCCACGTTTCGTAAGGTAAAGACGCGAATAGACCCAAGTTACTGTCTCAAATTGCACAAAAACGTGAAAGCTCCTCTATGGAGAGAGTTGAGCACTTCCAAAGCATGAATGTGGACCGTTGTACTCTATTTAGTGCTCTTAAAAGTCTAACTTGCTAGTTGAGCCTTCGTGCCACGTTTCGTAAGGTAAAGACGCGAATAGACCAAGTTCTGTCTCAATTGCACAAAAACGTGAAAAGCTCCCTATTGGAGAGAGTTGAGCACTTCCAAAGCATGAATGTGGACCGTTGTACTCTATTTAGTGCTCTTAAAAGTCTAACTTGCTAGTTGAGCCTCCGGGCCACGTTTCGTATGGTAAAGATGCGAATAGACCCAGTTATGTTTGAAATTGCACAAAAACGTGAAATGCTCCCCTATGGAGAGAGTTGAGCAATTCCAAAGCATGAATGTGGACCGTTGTACTCTATTTTGTGCTCTTAAAAGTCTAACTTGCTAGTTGAGCCTTCGTGCCACGTTTCGTAGGTAAAGACGCGAATAGACCAAGTTATGTCTCGAATTGCACAAAAACGTGAAAAGCTCCTCTATGGAGAGAGTTGAGCACTTCCAAAGCATCAATGTGGACCGTTGTACTCTATTTAGTGCTCTTAAAAGTCTAACTTGCTAGTTGAGCCTTCGTGCCACGTTTCGTAAGGTAAAGATGCGAATAGACCCAGTTATGTGTGAAATTGCACAAAAATGTGAAATGCTCCCCTATGGAGAGAGTTGAGAATTCCAAAGCATGAATGTGGACCGTTGTACTCTATTTAGTGCTCTTAAAAGTTTAACTTGCTAGTTGAGCCTTTGTGCCACGTTTCGTAACGTAAAGACGCGAATAGTCCAAGTTTTGTCTCAAATTGCACAAAAACGTGAAAAGCTCCACTATGGAGAGAGTTGAGCAATTCCAAAGCATGAATGTGGACCGTTGTACTCTATTTAGTGCTCTTAAAAGTCTAACTTGCTAGTTGAGCCTTCGTGCCACGTTTCGTATGGTAAAGGCGAATAGACCAGTTATGTTTGAAATTGACACACAAAACGTGAAATGCTCCCCTATGGAGAGAGTTGAGCAATTCCAAAGCATGAATGTGGACGTTGTACTCTATTTAGTGCTTTAAGTCTAACTTGCTAGTTGAGCCTTCGTGCCATGTTTCGTACGTAAAGACGCGAATAGACCAAGTTCTGTCTCAAATTGCAAAAAAGTGAACAGCTCCACTATGGAGGAGTTGAGCAATTCCAAAGCATGAATGTGGACCGTTGTACTCTATTTAGTGCTCATAACAAGTCTAACTTGCTTGAGCTTTTCGAGCCACGTTTCGTGTGGTAAAGACGCGAATAGACCAAGTTATGTCGAATTACACAAAAACGTGAAAAGCTCCTCTATGGAGAGAGTTGAGACCTTCCAAAGCATCATGTGGACACGTTTGTACCTATTTAGTGCTCAT